>NW_024721649.1:0-22732 GCF_018991925.1 Homarus americanus | reverse complement strand
TCAGTGTGCTTCGTTCTGGTACGTATTGCTGGGGAGGTATGGGGGAGGTATGAGGGAGGTAGGGAGGTGGGGGGTGGGGAGGGTGGGGAGGTGTGAGGGTGGGGAGGTGGGGGAGGTGGGGGATGGGGGAGGTAGAGGTGGGGAGGGGTGTGAGGGTGGGAGGTGATGGGGAGGTGGGGGTGTGGTGGGGGTGGGGGTGGGGGAGGTGTGGGGGGTGGGGGTGGGGAGGTGGGGGGGGTGTATGGGGCGGGTGAGGTATGGGGAGGTGGGGGGGGAGGTGGGGGGTATGGGGCGGGTGAGGGGTATGGGGGGAGGTGGGGGTGGGGGGTGGGAGGGAGGGGGAGGTGTGGGGGGGTGGGGGAGGTGTGGACAGGGGTGGGGGTGGGGGGTGGGGGAATGGTAGCATGGGGCCAGTAATAGAATGGCCTCCGTCGCCACCAATCCAACAATGGGAGCAAATTCCCCGATTCAGTCACGATTCTAAATCCTGGAATGGGAATGTTAGGTGTCACCCTCGCCTGGTGTCACCTTCACCTGGTGTCACCACCTCCCCTGGTGTCACCCTCCCTGGTGTCACCTCCACCTGGTGTCACCCTCCTGGTGTCACCCTCGCCTGGTATCCCTCCTGGTGTCACCCCTCGCCTGGTGTCACCCTCCTGGTGTCACCTTCCCTGGTGTCACCCTCGCCCAGGTGTCACCTCCTGGTGCTCCCCTCCCTGGTGTCACCTCGCCTGGTGTCACCCTCCCTGGTGTCACCCTCCCTGGTGTCACCCTCCTGGTGTCACCTCGCCTGGTGTCACCCCCTGGTGTCACCCTCCTGTGATACCCTCCCTGGTGTCACCCTCCTGGTGTCACCCTCCCGTGTCACCCCCCTGGTGTCACCCTCCCCTGGTATCCCTCTGGTGTCACCCTCGCCTGGTGTCCTCCCTTGTCCTGCCTTCCTGTTGCCTCCCCTGGTGTCACCCTCCCTGGTGTGCCACTCTGTTATCACCCCTCGCCTGGTGTCACCCTCCCCTGGTGTCACCCCTCCTGGTGTCACCCTCCTGGTGTCACCCTCGCCTGGTGTCCCCTCGCCTGGTGTCACCCTCGCCTGGTGTACCCCTCCTGAGTGTCACCCTCGCCTGGTGTCACCCTCGCCTGTGTCACCCTCGCCTGGTGTCACCCTCCTGGTGTCACCCTCCCTGGTGTCACCCTCGCCTGGTGTCACCTCGCCTGGTGTCACCCTCGCCTGGTGTCACCCCTCCCTGGTGTCCCTCCCTGTGTCACCCTCCCTTGGTGTCACCTCCTGGTCACCTCGCCTGGTGTCACCCCTCCTGGTGTCACCTTCCCTGGTGTCACCCCTCCCCTGGTGTCACCCTCCCCTGGTGTCACCTCCCCTAGTGTCACCCTCGCCTGGTGCCTCGCCTGGTGTCACCCTCGCCTGGTGTGTCACACCCTCCCGGTGTCACCCTCGCCTGAGCCTGCCTCGCCTGTGTCACCCTCGCCTGGTGTCACCCCTCCCCTGAGTGTCACCCCTACCCTGGTGTCCCCCTCGCCTGTGTCACCCTCGCCTGGTGTCACCCTCGCCTGTGTCACCCTCCTGGTGTCACCCTCCTAGGTGTCACCCTCGCCTGGTGTCACCCTCGCCTGAGTGTCACCCTCGCCTGGTGTCACCCTCCCTGGTGTCACCCTCGCCTGGTGTCACCCCTCCCTGGTGTCACCTCCTGGTGTCACCCTCCTGGTGTCACCCTCGCCTGGTGTCCACTCGCCTGGTGTCACCCTCGCCTGGTGTCACCCCTCCTGTGTCACCCTCCTGGTGTCACCCCTCCCCTGGTGTCACCCCTCCCCTGGTGTCACCCTCCCCTGGTGTCACCCTCCCCTGGTGTCACCCTCTAGTGTCCTCCCTGGTGTCACCCCTCGCCTGGTGTCACCCTCCCCTGTGTCACCCTCCTGGTGTCACCCCTCCCTGGTGTCACCCCCTCCTAGTGTCACCCTCCCTGGTGTCACCCTCCTGGTGTCACCCTCGCCTGGTGTCACCCTCCCCTGTGCCACCCTTCCCTGGTGTCACCCTCCCCTGGTGTCACCCTCCTGGTGTCACCCTCCCCTGTGTCACCCTCCCTGGTGTCTCTCCCTGGTGTCACCTCGCCTGGTGTCACCCCTCCTGGTGTCACCCTCGCCTGGTGTCACCCTCCCCTGGTGTCACCCTCCCTGGTGTCACCCTCCTGGTGTCACCCCTCCTGGTGTCACCCTCCCTGGTGTCCCCTCCTGGTGTCACTGCCTGGTGTCACCCTCCCTGGTGTCACCCCTCCCTGGTGTCACCCTCCTGGTGTCACCCTCGCCTGGTGTCACCCTCCTGGTGTCACCCTCGCCTGTTCACTCCCCCTGGTGTCCACCTCCTGGTGTCACCCCTCCCTGTGTCACCCTCCCCTGAGTCACCCCTCCCCTGGTGTCACCCTCCTGGTGTCACCCTCCCCTGGTGTCACACCCTCCCCTGGTGTCACCCCTCCCTGGTGTCACCCCCCCCTGGTGTCACCCTCCCTGGTGTCACCCTCCTGGTGTCACCCTCCCTGGTGTCACCCTCCCTGGTGTCCTCTCGCCTGGTGTCACCCTCCCCTGGTGTCACCTCCCTGGTGTCACCCTCCTGGTGTCACCCTCCCCTGGTGTCACCCCTTCCCTGGTGTCACCCTCCCCTGGTGTCACCCTCCTGGTGTCACCCTCGCCTGGTGTACTCTCGCCTGGTGTCACCCCCTCCTGGTGTCACCCCTCCCCTGGTCTCCCTCCCTGGTGTCACCCTCCTGGTGTCACCCCTCCCTGGTCTCTCCCTCCCCTGGTGTCACCCTCGCCTGGTGTCCCCCTCGCCTGTGTCACCCCTCCTGGTGTCACACCCTCCTGGTGTCACCTCCCTGGTGTCACCTCCCTGGTGTCACCCTCGCCTGGTGTCACCCTCCTGGTGTCACCCCTCCCTGGTGTCACCTCCTGGTGTCACCCTCCCTGGTGTCACCCTCCTGGTGTCACCCTCCCCTGGTGTCACCTCCCTGGTGTCACCTCCTGGTGTCACCCTCGCCTGTGTCACCCTCCTGGTGTCACCTTCCCTGGTGTCACCCTCGACTCACTAACTGGGTTTTGTTTAGTTCATGACAGACAAACAGACAGTTAGACAAACAGACGAATAGGTATACCGACAGACAGACAGGTAGACCGACAGACAGACAGGTAGACCGACAGACAGACAGACAGACATCTTTTTTTAGGGGGAATTTTCTCGTGTATATACTGTAAATGATTTTGCAGAATTTCATATCCATTAATTATTTTCCTTAATATATCACAAATTACCTTTCACCAACACCTCTCCTTATATGAATGACGATATTTGTAACGATTTTTTGGCATAATTCTGTAACAATTTTTTTACGATTTTTTTGTTTGCCATTTTTTCCTTTTATTAAATTTTTACTGGAATATTTTTGGTAATTATTTTATTTTTTATTTATTTTTTTTTTTGATACACAGAAATTAATATACCTGAGCTTTATTTACCACCCCACGTTCCCTCCTTCCTCTCTCCCTCACCCTCCTTCCTCTTCCCCTCACCCTCCTCTTCCCTCTTTTCACCTTCCCTTCACCCCTCCTATCTAAAGGGACATTAAATAAGTTCACCAGAAGATCAGATTGATGCTTTTGATGTGGCTTGGTCAACCACATGAAAAATTCCCCTTAATTACTCTGAAGGCCTCCCTTCCCCCTCCCTCCCTCCCTCCCTCCCTCCCTGTAACTAACCTTGTATTCTGTACTTCTGTAGCTGAACAGTGATTAGAATTTAACTTATAAAGGTACGGAATTATGATACAAATACAGTTTATACAGGTAGACGTTATGTTACAAATACAGGTACAGTGGTGTAATTTTACAGGTTACAGGTTCAACTATAATTACATGGAGTTATGGCTGGGTTACACAGGTTCAGCTACAGGTATAGGGGCTAGTATCATACAGGTTACAGGTTCAGCTACAGGTACAGGGACTAGTATCATACAGGTTACAGGTTCAGCTACAGGTACAGGGACTACAGTATCATACAGGTTACAGGATTCAGCTACAGGTACAGGGACTAGTATCCTTACAGGTTACAGGTTCAGCTAAAGATTTTTAGGGACTGGTATATACAGGTTACAGGTTCAGCTACAGGTACAGGGACTGGCTAGTATCATACAGGTTACAGGTTCAGCTACAGGTACAGGGGACTAGTATCGCGCGCGGTGCAGGTTTAAGCTACAGGTACAGGGGGCTAGTATCATACAGGTTGGAGTTCAGCTACAGGTACGGGACTAGTATCGCATACAGGTTACAGGTTCAGCTACAGGGGTACAGGGGCTAGTATCATATACAAGTTTGCAGGTTCAGCTACAGGTACAGGAGCTAGTATCATGAGTTACAGGTTCAGCTACAGGTGGATTCCGTATCATACGTTTGGGATTTCGGCTACAGGTACAGGGGCTAGTATCGCTACAGGTTACAGGTTCTTCACAGGTACAGGGACTGAAATATGCATACAGGTTACAGGTTCAGCTACAGGTACAGGGGCTAGTATCATACAGGTTACAGGGATTTCAGCCTACAGGTACAGGGGCTGTATCATACAGGTTACAGGTTCCTTCTACAGGTACAGGGACTAGTGATATCCGCTGGGTTACAGGTTCAGCTACAGGTACAGGGACTAGTATCATACGGGTTACAGGTTCAGCTACAGGTACAGGGACTAGTATCATACAGGTTACAGGTTCAGCTACAGGTGCAGGCTAGTATCATACAGGTTACAGGTTCAGCTACAGGTACGGGGACTAGTATCATACAGGTTACAGAGTTCAGCTACAGGTACAGGGACTAGTATCATACAGGTTACAGGTTCAGCTACAGGTACAGGGGGCTTCTAGTATTATCATACGGGTTACAGGGATTCCTTCACAGGTACAGGGACTAGTATCATACAGGTTACAGGTTCAGCTACAGGTACAGGGGCTAGTGTATCATACAGGTTACAGGTTCAGCTACAGGTACAGGGGCTACTATCATACAGGTTACAGGTTCAGCTACAGGTACAGGGGCTGAAGTATCATACGGGTTACAGGTTCTGGCCTTCACAGTACAGGGGCTGAGTATCATACAGGTTACAGAGTTCCTTCTGAGTACGGGAGCTAGTATCATACAGGTTACAGGATTCCAGCTACAGGTACAGGGGCTAGTATCATACAGGTTACAGGTTCCTTCTACAGGTACAGGGACTGAAGTATCATACAGGTTACAGGTTCGCTTCTACAGGTACTGCAGGGGCTAGTATCATACAGGTTACAGGTTCAGCTACAGGTACAAGGGCTAGTATCATACGGGTTACAGGTTCAGCTACCTACAGGTACAGGGACTACAGTATCATACGGGTTACAGGTTCAGCTACAGGTACAGGGGCTAGTATCATACCTTGGGTTACAGGTTCAGGGGACTAGTATCGCCACAGGTTACAGGTTCAGCTACAGGTACAGGGGGCTGAGTATCGCCACCCAGGTTACAGGTTCAGCTACAGGTACAGGGGCTAGTATCATGCAGGTTACAGGTTCAGCTACAGGTACAGGGGACTAGTATCATACAGGTTACAGGTTCAGCTACGGGTACAAGGGACTAGTATCGCTACAGGTTACAGGTTCAGCTACAGGTACAGGGGCTAGTATCATACAGGTTACAGGTTCAGCTACGAGGTACAGGACTGGTATCATACAGGTTACAGGTTCAGCTACAGGTACAAGGACTAGTATCATACAGGTTACGGGTTCAGCTACAGGTACGGGGCTGGTATCATACGGAGTTACGGGTTCAGCTACAGGTACAGGAGCTAGTATCATGCACAGGTTACAGGTTCAGCTACAGGTACAGGAGCTAGTATCCTTACAGGTTACAGGTTCAGCTACAGGTACAGGGACTAGTATCATACAGGTTACAGGTTCAGCTACAGGTACAGTGACTAGTATCATACAGGTTACAGGTTCAAGCTACAGGTACAGGGACTAATTATCATACAGGTTACAGGTTCAGCTACAGGTACAGGGGCTGATATCATACAGGATTTACAGGTTTAGCTACAGGTACAGGGACTAGTATCATACAGGTTACAGGTTCAGCTACAGGTACAGGGACTAGTATCATACAGGTTACAGGTTCAGCTACAGGTACAGGGACTGGTATCGCCACAGGTTACAGGTTCAGCTACAGGTACAGGGACTAGTATCATACAGGTTACAGGTTCAGCTACAGGTACAGGGACTAGTATCATACGGAGTTACAGGTTCAGCTACAGGTACAGGGGCTAGTATCATACAGGTTACAGGTTCAGCTACAGGTACGGGGCTAGTATCATACAGGTTACAGGTTCAGCTACAGGTACAGGGGACTGGTATCATACGGGTTACACAGGTTCCTTCCTACAGGTACAGGGGCTGAGTATCATACGGGTTACAGGTTCAGCTACAGGTACGGAGGACTAGTATCATACAGGTTACAGGTTCAGCTACAGGTACAGGGGGCTAGTATCCTTACAGGTTACAGGTTCAGCTACAGGTACAGGGACTAGTATCATACAGGTTACAGGTTCAGCTACGAATTTTTAGGGGCTAGTATCATACAGGTTGCAGGTTCAGCTACAGGTACGGGGCTAGTATCATACAGGTTACAGGTTCGCTACGGGTACGGGGACTAGTATCATACGGGTTACAGGTTCAGCTACAGGTACAGGGGCTAGTATCATACAGGTTACAGGTTCAGCTACAGGTACAGGAGCTAGTATCCTTACAGGTTACAGGTTCAGCTACAGGTACAGGGGACTAGTATCATACGGGTTACAGGTTCAGCTACAGGTGCAGGGAGCTGGTATCATACAGGTTACAGGTTCAATACAGGTACGGACTAGTATCATACAGGTTACAGGTTCAGCTACCCAGGTACAGGGGGCTAGTATCATACAGGTTACAGGTTCAGCTACAGGTACAGGGGGCTAGTATCATACAGGTTACAGGTTCAGCTACAGGTACAGGGGGCTGGTATCATGCAGGTTACAGGTTCAGCTACAGGTACGGGAGCTAGTATCATACAGGTTACAGGTTCAGCTACAGGTACAGGGGCTGGTATCATACAGGTTACAGGTTCAGCTACAGGTACAGGGGGCTAGTATCATACAGGTTACAGGTTCAGCTGGGTACAGGGACTAGTATCATACAGGTTACAGGTTCAGCTACAGGTACAGGGGACTAGTATCATACAGGTTACAGGTTCAGCTACAGGTACGGGCCTTTAGTATCATACAGGTTACAGGTTCAGCTTCTACAGGTACAGGGGCTGGTATCATACAGGTTACAGGTTCAGCTACAGGTACAGGGGACTGAGTATCATACAGGTTACAGGTTCAGCTACAGGTACGGGACTAGTATCATACAGGTTACAGGTTCAGCTACAGGTACAGGAGCTAGTATCATACAGGTTACAGGTTCAGCTACAGGTACGGGGGCTGAGTATCATACGGGTTACAGGTTCAGCTACAGGTACAGGGGACTAGTATCATACAGGTTACAGGTTCAGCTTCACAGGTACAGGGGACTGGTATCATACAGGTTACAGGTTCAGCTTCTGGGTACCAGGAGCTAGTATCATACAGATTTACAGGTTCAGCTACAGGTACAGGGGCCTACAGTATCGCATACAGGTTACGGAGTTCAGCTACAGGTACAGGGACTAGTATCATACAGGTTACAGGTTCAGCTACAGGTACAGGGGCTAGTATCATACAGTTACAGGTTCAGCTACGGGTACAGGAGGCTGGTATCATACGAGTTACAGGTTCAGCTACAGGTACGGGGACTAGTATCATACAGGTTACGGAGTTCAGCTACAGGTACAGGGACTGAGTATCATACAAGTTACAGGTTGGCTTCTGATTGCAGGGACTAAGTATCATATACAGGTTACAGGTTCAACTGCTAGCAGGTACAGGGGCTAGTATCATACAGGTTACAGGTTCAGCTTCACAGGTGCAGGGGCTGGTATCATACGGGGTTACAGGTTCAGCTACAGGTACAGGGACACAGTATCATACAGGTTACAGGTTCAGCTACGGGTACAGGGGCTAGTATCATACAGGTTACAGGTTCAGCTACAGGTACAGGGACTAGTATCATACAGGTTACAGGTTCAGCTACAGGTACCTTGGGGGCTAGTATCATACAGGTTACAGGTTCAGCTACAGGTGCAGGGACTAGTATCATACACAGGTTACAGGTTCAGCTACAGGTACAGGGGCTAGTATCATACAGGTTACAGGTTCAGCTACCCAGGTACAGGGGCTGAGTATCGCATACAGGTTACAGGTTCAGCTACAGGTACGGGACTAGTATCATACAGGTTACAGGTTCAGCTACAGGTACAGGGGCTAGTATCATACAGGTTACAGGGATTTAGCGCTACAGGTACAGGGAGGCTGAAGTATCATACAGGTTTACAGGTTCAGCTACACAGGTACAGGGACTAGTATCATACAGGTTACAGGTTCAGCTTCACAGGTACAGGGGCTAGTATCATACAGGTTACAGGTTCAGCTACGGGTACAGGGACTAGTATCATACAGGTTACAGGTTCAGCTACAGGTACGGGACTAGTATCATACAGGTTACAGGGATTCAGCTACAGGTACAGGGACTAGTATCATACAGGTTACAGGTTCAGCTACGAAAGGTACAGGGACTAGTATCATACAGGTTGCAGGTTCAGCTACGGGCAGGGGCTAGTATCATACAGGTTACGGGTTCAGCTACAGGTACAGGGGGGCTGGTATCATACGGGTTACAGGTTCAGCTACGGAGGTACGGGGACTAGTATCATACAGGTTACAGAGTTCAATACAGGTACGGGACTAGTATCATACGAGTTACAGGTTCCTTCACAGGTACAGGGACTAGTATCATACAGGTTACAGGTTCAGCTACAGGTACGGGACTAGTATCATACAGGTTACAGGTTCAGCTACGGGCGCAGGGGGCTAGTATCATACAGATTTACAGGTTCAGCTACGGGTACGGGACTGAGTATCCTTACAGGTTACAGGTTCAGCTACAGGTACAGGGACTGAAGTATCATACAGGTTACAGGAGTTCAGCTACAGGTACGGGACTGGTATCATGCAGGTTACGGGATTTCAGCTACAGGTACAGGGGCTAGTATCATACGGGTTACAGGGACTGGGCACATGGTACAGGGGGCTGAGTATCGCTACAGGTTACAGGTTCAGCTACAGGTAGGACTAGTATCATACAGGTTACAGGTTAAGCTACAGGTACAGGGACTAGTATCATACAGGTTAGGTTCAGCTACAGGTACAGGGCTAGTATCATACAGGTTACAGGTTCAGCTACGGTACAGGAGGACTAGTATCATACGGGTTACAGGTTCAGCTACAGGTACAGGGACTAGTATCATACAGGTTACAGGTTCAGCTGCAGGTACAGGGACTAGTATCATACAGGTTACAGGTTCGGAGCTAATTATACCATGACTGAAGCATTGTAGGGCGTGATATAAAACTCTACGGTTTATACACATCACGTTTTACTACAGAAACTGATGACATATATATGCTACAGTCTGTGGGCCCCAGGCAATGGGCCCTACTTCTTATAGCTAGGCCCCAGGATTAATGGAACACACACACACACACACACACACACACACACACACACACACACAGGTCGATCTTAGTCTTTCGTTAAATAAGGAATTAAAAACATAAAACAAGATCAGCTTTTTCACTAAGACAGCCTTTACAGCAGTCCTTCAGGCACCCCCCCCTCTCCTCCCCCCTCCTCCCTCTCCTCACACCCAGAGGTCGCCAGGGGGCGTAGAAGGAAGCGTGAGTTACGTCCCCTATAGCGTAATCAACGCCCCCTGCTCATGTTACCATCGCCTGCACATGGACACCCACTCCCATTAGCATTGCTAGAAGGACCTATGTGCCGTGTGATACGAAATTCTAGGGTGGTTTATAAGCTTTTAGCCAATCATAATTCAGCCTGTTTTATTATCGGCCAATCACAATTCAGCCTGTTTTATTATCGGCCAATCACAATTCAGCCTGTTTTGTACATCGGCCAATCACAGATTCAGCCTGTTTTATTATCGGTAATCACAATTCAGCCTGTTTTATTATCGGCCAATCACAATTCACCTTGTTTTATTATTAATTAAGCTGAATTCAGCGTGGTTTATAACCATATAGTTGTTAGCCAGTCATAACGCAGAATGTTTTATTGTTGTGTCATTGTGGCCAATCGAGTTCAGTACAACAGGTAGGTTAATGTGAATCTCTCTCTCTCTCTCTCTCTCTCTCTCTCTCTCTCTCTCTCTCTCTCTCTCTCCTGCAGTACCAACAGGGAGGAGGTACCCAGCAGGAGGAGGTACCAACAAGAGGAGGTACCAACAGAGGTACCCAACAGGGAGGAAGGTACCAGCAGGAGGTACAACAAGAGGGAGGAGTACCAACAAGAGGAGGTACCAGCAAGAGGAGGTACCAACAGGGAGGGAGAGTGCCAACAAGAGGAAGTACCAACGGAGGAGGTACCAGCAGAGGTACCAACGGGAGGAGGCCACCCAACAAAGGAGGAGGTACCAGCTTGGGGTACCAACGGAGGAGGTACCAGCAGGAGGGAGAATTTTCCAACAAGAGGAGGTACCAACAAGAGGAGGAGTACCAACAGGAGGGAAGTACCAACAGGAGGAGGTACCAACAGGAGGAGGTACCAGCAGGAGGAGGTACCAACAGGAGGTACCAACATGGGGAGAGTACCAACAGGAGGGAGGAGGCCTGCCAACAGGAGGAGGTACCAACAGGAGGAGGTACCAACAGGAGGAGAAGGTACCAACAAGAGGAGGTACCAGCAAGAGGAGGTGCAACAGGAGGAGGTGCCAACAAGAGGGGGTACCAACAGGAGGAGGTACCAACAGGAGGAAGAGTACCAACAGGAGGAGGCACCAACAAGAGGAGGTACCAACAGGAGGTACCAGCAGGAGGAGAGGTACCAACAGGAGGGAGGTACCAGCAAGGAGGAGGTACCAACAGGAGGAGTACCAACAGGAGGAGGTACCAACAAGAGGAGGTACCAACAGGGAGGAAGGTACCAACAGGAGAGGTACCAACAAGAGGAGGAAGGCACCAACAGGAGGAGAGGTACCAGCAGGAGGAGGTACCAACAGGAGGAGGTACCAGCAGCAGGGGAGGTACCAACAGGAGGAGGTGACTGCAGGAGGAGGAGTACCAACAGGAGGAGGTACCAACAGGAGGTACTAACAGAGAGGAAGTACCAACAGGAGGAGGTACCAGCAGGAGGAGGTACTAACAGAGGGAGGTACCAACGGGAGGAGGTACCAACAGGAGGAAGTACCAACAAGAGGAGGTACCAACGGGAGGAGGTACCAACGGGAGGAGGTACCAGCAGGAGGAGGTACCAACAAGAGAGGTACCAACAAGAGGAGGTACCAAGAATAGGTACTAAGAAAGGGTTCGTCGTTAAATGATGATTAAGTCAGCAGTAAACATGGCTGATGTGGCGATGTCACCCATTAAGCTGTCGCCAGCAGGTAAAGTTCCCTCCTCCTGCCAGACACTCGTATTGACGGCGACTTCAGGCGCCATAACGGTCACCTCAACCCTCTGGTACCGTATTAAGGTGGCTCTTACCTTATTCAGGCAAATCATTCCTTAACGACGAGTCTGCATGATGCCTTCTTGAATAAAGCCCCGGAGCCTCCTCTCAGGTTCTACAGTACGGGGAATGCTTCAATTTCCTAATGCTGAATTGAAGTAATGGATGGATGGTAACTTGTGGCTTCAACTTTCCTCAATAGCTGCTTGTTCTGACAGGCGAAGAGGGCTTCCTGGTGTTATCGCCTCGACTGTGTTCAACTAGCTGACTGTGTACAAGGATTTTCCCGCCACTTTGTGTTCTAAACTTGTTGTTCCAGTTCATTAAATTTATTCTGAAAATTCTTGTTTCTACTGAGAAGATATTTCAGGATTCTTCTTCAGCAGCTAAAATGGTTCTCTCATACTTTCAGCTATACTCCAGTGTCTGGAAGTGTTGTTTCAAAAGACCTCAACTCTCAGTGTTGTTCCAGGAGACTCTTAATGTTCTTCCAGGGAGACTCAGTGTTATTCAGGAGACTCTTAGTGTTGTTCAGGAGACTCTTAATTTTGTTCAGGAGACTCTTAATGTTGTTCAGGGGCTCAGTGTTATTCCAGGAGACTCTTAATGTTATTTCAGGAGACTCTTAATGTTGTTCAGGAGACTCTTAATGATGTTGTTCCAGGACACTCTTAATGTTCTTCAGGGAGACTCTTAATGTTCTTCAGGAGCTCAGTGTTATTCAGGAGACTCTTAATGTTCTTCAGGAGACTCTTAATGTTGTTCAGGAGACTCTTAATGTTGTTCCAGGAGACTTTTAATGTGTTCTTCCAGGAGACTCAGTGTTATTCCAGTAGGTGTTGTTCAGCGGTTGAATTGTTCTCAAAATCCTTGAGTAAGCAGACGAAAAGAACAATTGAGGGTCTCTGTCTGGAAATAAATCTTTTGGTGCAGGAGATACTAGAGCTGAAACCAAATACTCGGCGGCTGACAAATTATAGTAAAGTGCAGGAATCAGCGTGGGGGGCTATGATTCACACACACACACAATCACACACACACACACACACACACACACGCACACACGCACACACACACACACACACACACACACACACACATTATTGGAACTGTTGACAGGGTGCACAGATGGAACTGACCTCACATTGTGATTATAAGACAGTGTTTGCCAAAGGGATTCAAATGGGGCGTATTTCTGTATAAAAAGGGAAAATAAGTTATATAATTGCTTACTACACATAATAAAAATTAGATGCATGTATATTGATCTCTGGAGAGAGGAAAAGTAACTTCGGTAGACTTAAGAATGTATGTGGCGTGTTGACTTCAATGTGTGTGTGTGTGTGTGTGTGTGTGTGTGTGTGTGTGTGTGTGTGTGTGTCAATAAACAATGTATATGATGTCATGTGTGTGTGTGTCGATCTACTTCCATGGGGAAAAAACGACAATTGAATGTTTAATGTATTGGTGTTTCTTATAAGCGGCGTGTAATATATATTAGTGTAACTCTCTCCGGCTGGTGATTGGCTGTTTACAGCTGTGACTTCATGAATGGTCTGACGATAGCATAGGTGGATGACCTCTATCATCACTTCCGGCAGGTGACAGCGGCTCGTGGTTGTGGGTTGGTGCCTATGACGTCATACCACTTAACTCACAGGACTTGTGATTGGTAGAATGTGTCGTTATGCAATATTATCTGACGCAGTGGAGCCTTACGTTGATTGGCTAGAAATAGATGGTTCTCTGACGTCACATCAAGATCTGGTACGGGAGTTGATGATTGGCTAGATGGTGTCATGACGTCACGCAATTCTATCTAGCGCTGGAGATATGGTGATTTATTGGAGGTTATTTGATGTCACGTTGGAAATGATGATTGGCTAGAGCCGGTAGAGGACGTGCCGACGTTTGTGCGAGGCATTTAGGTGGTATTATGACGTTAAAGTAGCTGGCACAAGAAGACGGTGATTGGCTAATTGGTGTTTATTATAGTATTTGGCTCAGGAGGGACACTGGTTGGCTGGAGAATAAGCCGCGACGTCATATTATTTTAGCTCAGAGAGACGGTGATTGGCTGAATGGTATTGCCAGCGTCATATATATCAGTTTCGTGAAATATCTCTGCTTTTTCTTATATATTTTGTTTCCAGTTTTATAAAGGTTTGAAATCGTTGCTTTGATTGGTTGGTTAGTGCAGCGGCGTCACAGCAACACCCAACGGAGGACTGTTGATGAAATGGCTGAAGTAGTGACGTTACAGGGTAGGCGCTCTGATTGGTTCCCGTTACGGTGCTATTATGAAGGTTACCAGAGGGAGACCGTTGATTGGCTGGGCGGTGTGGTGACATCATAGCGGTTTATGACTGGTGATTGGTCGGTGATAAGGATCGGCAGGTGTCCAAAGGTGCCATGAATTGTGGGACGACTGACACACACACCACACACACACACACACACACACACACACACACACACACACACACACACACACACACACACACACCTCATTAATTCTGTGAAAAAGCACGCAACCATAATTCATCAGTTTAAAAGGTGAGTTTTTATAATAGGGAATAGAAAGAGAGAGCAAAGAGAGAGAGAGGGGAGAGTGTGTGCGTCAGTGAGAGAGAGAGAGAGAGGGGGAGGGTGTGCGTCAGTGAGAGAGAGAGAGAGAGAGGGAGAATGTGCGTCAGTGAGAGGGGGAGGAAGTATTGCGTCAGTGAGAGAGAGAGAGAGAGAGAGAGAGAGAGAGAGAGAGAGAGGGGGAGAGTGTGCGTCAGTGAGAGAGAGAGAGAGAGAGAGAGAGAGAGAGAGAGAGAGAGAGAGAGAGGGGAAGTGTGCGTCAGTGAGAGAGAGAGAGAGAGAGAGGGGAGAGTGTGCGTCAGTGAGAGAGAGAGAGAGAGAGAGAGAGAGAGAGAGAGAGAGAGAGAGACGTTCTTGTTAACATTATCACCACAATATCATTTGCATACATATCCTTTTTGATTAACTGTGGGAGAGTAGATGCCTCTCTCTCTCTCTCTCTCTCTCTCTCTCTCTCTCTCTCTCTCTCTCTCTCGCCCGCTTCTTCCTCTTTCAGCACCCTCCACTCCACGACTTCCCATACTCCCCCTCCCTCTCTCACCAGCTCCTCCCTCACCACCCACATTTATGCCTCTTTCACCCACTCTCACGACCTCTCCCCACCTCTTCCCCTCCTTCACCTCTCCCTCCCTCACCCCTCCTCCCTCCTCCCCCTCTCCTTCCTTCCTCCCTCCTCTCTCCCTAAGCATTGTACAGAGGCGTTATATGCTCCTAAGTGTTTATATGTTCCTTGAATATCATATATTCTCCTGAATCACATGTAGTAATACTCCTGAATCACATGTGCTCCCTGAATATCATATATGCTCCCTGAATCACATGTATGCTCTCTCTGAATCACATGTATGCTCCTGAATCACATACTTATACATAACCACAAGATGTATGCTCCTGAATCACATGTATACTCTCTGGAATGCAACATGTATACTCCCTGAATAATATCATATATGCTCCTGAATCACATGTATGCTCCCTGAATCACACATGTATGCTCCCTGAATCACATGTATGCTCCCTGAATCACATGTATGCTCCCTGAATCACATGTATGCTCTCTGAATGCATGTAACCCTAGGAATCACATGTATGCTCCTATGAATCACATGTATGCTCTAGATCTTTTATATCCTCCTTGAATCTTCTATATGCCTTGGGGTTAGGTTAGGTTAGGTTGGGTTTTAGCTAGAAAAGAAATACAACAGCCTAGTCAATAGTACGCGATGCATACTTCCTCCTGAAGATGTGAATTACACGAAAGCACTTGGGAGAGAGAGAGAGAGAGAGAGAGAGAGAGAGAGAGAGATCACAGTTCGGCATCGATCAATAGTGAGCATAACCACAAGAGCCTGTCTGTGTACCTGTCTTATACTCCTGTGTGTACCTGTCTGTCTCTGTGGCTGTCTGTCTCCTGGGTACCTGTCTGTGTACCTGTCATGTCTCCTGTGTACCTGTCTGTCTCCTGTGTACCTGTCTGTCTCCTGTATACCTGTGTGCGTACCTGTCTGTGTACCTACTTGGTCTGTGTATCTAAAATAGATATGTTAGGCCTCGCCATTTCCCGCCTAATATGTCATGGAGTCACACGCCACCAACATTGCTAAAGCTGCCTCCCAGCTGGGAATGCTGTACAGATGCCATGTACTTTACTCCTGAGCAGTTGCTTCGGTATATCAGGGATTCATTCGTCTAGCTTGGAGTACTGCTCTCTCATATCTGGGGTAGGCTCTTCTTCTCATCCAACTGTTAGATAGGGTGGAATCAAAGGCATTTCCTCTTATTAACTCTCCTCCTTTAGTTGATAATCTCCTCTCCCTTTCTCTTCGCCACAATGTTGCTTCACTCTCTCTCTCTCTCTCTTTTACAGGTACTTTAACGGGCAATGTTCAGTGGATCTGGCATCCTGTGTACCGCCGGCAAGGCTGTGGGCTCGTAACACTCGTCTTGCCCGCTGTGCCACCGTTTCTCTGTATGGATGTCGGTCACACTAGAATAACCCGTTATAGTACATCCTTCTTTCCTCACAGCCAAACTGTGGAATGCTCTGCCCAGCCTAGCTACTGTGTTTTCCAAGACTCACATACAATCACCAATGCTCACTTTAAAAAGCTGATTTTCCGGCAGCTTCGTGGTGTAGATTAATATGATATTTTTCTTTTTCTATTTTTAATTTCTTTTACTCTTATCCCAGGCCCGTTGTGGGTCAGTGATCTGTGCCGGGTTGGACTATTCACGTAAAAAAATATATATATATATATGAATTTATATATATATGTGTGTGTGTGTGTGTGTGTGTGTGTGTGTGTGTGTGGGAAAAACAGAGGACGTGTAGAAAGAGTCAGTTGAAGATGTAGTCTCTCTCGTCCACACAGTGAGTGAAGAGCCACTCTCACCACTCTCAATCTTCCTCTATGAGTGAGAGAGGTCCTGCATTAGGCTCCCTCCGAAAGCCACACACACACACACACACACACACACACACACACACTGTACTTCACAGTGAAAGAAACCCGACCTTTCTTAATGGTGAGTGACGACAAGGACTCAGGTGAATGAGGCACCACCAGAAGCAGCTGCCACCGGGCATACAATTTCGTCGGCAGGCGGTTTAAGGATGACGGGCAGGAAGGCTGATACGGTGTATTAATGTGTTTTTAATTGCTTTCCGCATTGTTTTATATTTTTTACTATCTACAATGGGACGCAATTACTGTTGTTCAACTGTTAATTGCTCTGACTACACTAAACAGAACCCAACACTATGCTTGTTCCACTCGTACATTGGGTTTCTGAAGGTGGACGTACACTTGTTATCGTCATTGTTTTTCTTGATTAGTTTTTATGAGTTCTTCCTTTATTTAATTTATTTTAGTACTGATAATTCTACTCTTCATAATTGCTGAATTAACCTCAGCGTATCATTAGGATTTATAAAAGGTGCAGGATAATGTTGTGTTGTTGAGTAAGGCTGGATCTTTTGATGTCTGAGGGTCATTGTTTGTGTTTTGACCACCAGCGACTTTTAGGCCGAATTTATGTTTGTTTGTTTTGTACATTTTGCTTTCAGGTTTTTGTGGATTTCATATTTATTTCTTGGTTAAATTTATGAAAATATTAACCAACCCAAATTGTATGGCAAAGAAGCTCCAAAAACGAACATCAAACGAAACATAATCTAACCTAACCTAATCTAACCTAACCTGAAAATCACAACCAAGCCTAACCTAACCTAACCTAATCTGGCAACCACGTCTCTCTCTCTCTCTCTCTCTCTCTCTCTCTCTCTCTCTCCAATGAAAGAATCCCTCCATCTCACACACTATCTTTCACTCTTCACACCTCTCCCACACCTCTCCTCACTCTCCCACCTCTCCCTCACTCTCCCTCTCCCACACCTCTCCCTCACCCTCCCACACCTCTCCCTCCTCCCACCTCTCCCTCCACCCCTCCCACACCTCTCCCTCACTCTCCCACACCTCTCTCTCACTCTCCCTCTCCCTCCACTCTCCACCTCCCTCACTCTCCCACACCTCTCCTCACTCTCCACACCCACCTCTTCCTCACTACAAAAACTCAATCGGCTCGAATACTCGCCAAGATATACGTATTTTTATGATTGAAGTCCGGATAAACTTAGCACAGGTGGTGTGTGGTATCGAGATGTGCTAATCAATAAACCGGACCCGAGTCTTCCCCAGTACCATAACCACCAATACTACAACCAACCAGTACTACAGCTGCCACAACTACCAGTGCCACAACTGCCAATGCCACAGCTACCAATACAACTGCAATACAACCACCAGTACCACAACTGCAGTACCACAACCACCAGTACTAAAACTACCAGTACCACAACTACAATACCACAACTACCAATACTACAACCACCAGTACCACAACTGCAGGTACCACAACCACCAGTACTAAAAATTACCAGTACGACAACTGCCAATACCACAACTGCCAATACTACAACCACCAGTACTACACAACTACGAGTACCTCAACCACCAGTACTACAACCACCAGTACCTCAACCACCAGTACCACAACCTGCCAGTACTGCAACTACAGTACCACAACCACCAAAACCACAACCACCAGTACTACAACCACCAGTACCACAACTACCAATACCACCACAACTACCACCTCATCATCCCGGTACCTCGTCTTCCCGGTATCTCATCTTCCCCGGTAATAACAAGGTAGGCGTCATAAAGAGATGAAAACAGTATTATTCAGTCTGTCATTACCTGGAGCGCTATACAGGTAATGGTTGTGGAATATGATTTGTTGAGGCTTGAGGGCAACGGCAGTAGATAAGGGCGGGACGGAGCTATTAGCGTCTGGGGTTAAGGTCTGGGGATAACTCGAAGTCATTAGTGTGGTGATGAAGATAGGAAGTGATTACGACCATTGACTTTTACAGAATTTTTGGAAATCTTTTTGTCTTTATTCTAAGTCTTAGATGACCTTAGAGTGATGACCTGACCTTAGATGACTTAACATGACCTTAGTAACCTGACCTAAGTGACCTGACCTGACCTGCTGACGTTAGAGTGATAGCAATAACCAACTTTTTTTTTGTCCTTTTGACCAGAACGAAGCTTTCCGTCACTCTTACAGCCTCTTGAGCACGCGCGACACCAAGAGAGGGTTCTCAAGAAGACTTCAAGATGACGTTCACTTTCTTCCTCCTCCTCCTCTTCTTCCTTCTCCTCCTCCTCCTCCTCTTCCTTCACACTCCTCCTCTTCTTCCTCTTCCTGTATCCCCCTTATCTTTCTTCTTCATCTTCGTCCTCCTCTTGTGAGAGGAGGGAAAAGATGAGTGTATGGGATGGAAGGAGGTTACAGGAAAGAGGAGGAAGAAGAGATAATCAGGAAGGGAAGATGGGTGAAGTGAGAGGAGGGAGGAAAGGAGGTAGGATGAGGGGAAAGAGGTGGAAAGAAGGAAAGGAGGGAAAGTGAGAAAGGGCAGGGGAAATGAAGGGAAGGGAGAAGGAAGGATGACAGGATAGCGCTTGAGGGAGGTATAGAGGAAGGAGACAGAGGGAAGGAAGAAAGAGGGAGAAGAGCGGAGGAATGAAAGAGAGAGAGGAAAGGAATTAGATGATCGCTACCATAATCGACGCCCGTCCTGCCGTCTGCCCATCTGCCTAGACAAGACGGGTGACAGTGCAAAAATTTGAAGTTGTAAACTGATTGGACAAACTCAAGATCAAGCGCCCTTCATTCCTCTATTGACTACCAGTAAAGCTGTACATGAGTTCTCCCTGAGCTAGCCAAGACTCTCTACTTCCTCATCAACATTTCTCTCAGCCAAGCAAGATGTCAATTGACTGGAAGATCTCATACGTGTGTCACCAGTGATTGAGGTAACTCCCACGAAGATGTTTTAAGAGTTACGACCCCTTGTCATTACTCAGTACCTAGCCTAATCTGTGAAGGTTTCGTATAGGACTTGGCTGACACTCCAGACGTAATAGATGCTCAACAATTCGGTAACTTATGAAAACTATATCCACCATCCCCGGTGTCGTCAGCTTCTCTCGACTACATATACCGCCATCCTGAAAACCCAAAACGTCTGTGTGCTGTTGCCTTCATTGACTTCACCAAGGCATTCGATTTAGTCAATCACAACTTCGTATCAACAAAGCCATGAATGCCAAGCCATGTACGCTTCCGAGGGCTGTGTCACTTTTCAGTCACTCACCTGCGGCTCCTCCAAAAGGCACTATATGATGGGACCACTCTGCTTCCTTATCCTCATCAACAATGTCATAAAAGATACTCCCGCTCACTGAAATTATGTCGACGACTCCATCGTTGGGATCAGTGTGAACAACTCGGCTCCCTGATTGCACCGACCCCAGAATATATTGAACAGTCTCCAAAGTGGGCCTACATCAACCATGTCACCAACCATATCAAGACCATGGTTGTGCACATCAACCTCTCCTCGACGTTGTCCACTCCCTTCCGTACTTTGGGCCCCAACACACTCAGGTTGTGGACTCCTGAAACTCCTCGGCACGTCACTATAGATAACTAAAACTCCCAGGTTACACCTCTGACCTCCCAGGTACACACTGACCTCCCAGGTACACCTCTGACCCTCCCAGGTACACCTCTGACACTCCCAGGTACCTCTCTGACCCTCCCAGGTACACCTCTGACCCTCCCAGGTACACCTCTGAGCCCTCATGTACACCTCCTGACCCTCCCAGGTACACCTCTGACACTCCCAGGTACACCTCCTGACCCTCCCAGGTACACCTCTGACACTCCCAGGTACACCTCTGACACTCTGGTACACTCTGACACTCCCAGATACACCTCTGACACTCCCAGGTACACCTCCGACATTCCCAGTTACACCTCTGACACTCCCAAGGTACACCTCCGACACTCCCAGATGCACTTCCGACACTCCCAGGTACCTCTGGCCTCCCATGTACACCTCCGACACTCCCAGGTACACCTCTGGCCTCCCATGTACACCTCCGACACTCCCAGGTGCACCTCTGACACTCCCAGATGCACCTCTGACACTCCCAGGTACACCTCTGACCCTCCCAGGTACACACCTCTGACCCTCCAGGTACACCTCTGACCCTCCCATGTACACACTCTGACCCTCCCAGGTACACCTCTGACACTCCCATTTACACCTCTGACCCTCCCAGGTACACCTCTGGCACTCCCAGGTACACCTCTGACACTCCCAGGTACACCTCTGACCTCCCAGATACACACTCTGACACTCCCAGGTACACCTCCGACATTCCCAGTTACACCTCTGGCACTCCCAGGTACCTCGACACTCCCAGATGCACTTCCGACACTCCCAGGTACACCTCTGACACTCCATGTACACCTCCGACACTCCCAGGTGCACTTCCGACACTCCCAGGTACACCTCTGACACTCCCAGGTGCACCTCTGACCTCCCAGATACACCTCTGACACTCCCAGGTACACCTCCGACACTCCCAGATACACCTCTGACCTCCCAGGTACACCTCTGACCTCCCAGGTACCTCCTGGCCTCCCAGTTACACCTCCTGACACTCCCAGGTACACCTCCAAACACTCCCAGGTGCACTTCCGACCTCCCAGGTACACATGACGCTCCCATGTACACCTCCGACACTCCCTAGGGTACACCTCCGACACTCCAAGGTACACCTCCGACACTCCAGGTACACCTCCGACAATCCCAGGTACACCTCCGACACTCCCAGGTACACCTCCGACACTCCCAGGTGCACCTCCGACACTCCCAGGTACCTCAGACACTCCCAGGTGCCTCTGACACTCCCAGGTGCACCTCCTGACACTCCCCAGGTACACCCCACAATGACACTCCCAGGTACACCCCTGACACTCCCAGGAACACCTCCGACACTCCCAGGTAAACCTCTGACATTGCCAGGTACACCTCTGACACTGCCAGGTACGCCTCCTGGCTTACTCCAGGTACACCTCCGATACTCCCAGGTACACCTCTGACACTCCCAGGTACACCTCTGACACTCCCAGGTACTCCACTGGCATTCCCTGGTACACACCTCTTACACTCCCAGGTACACCTCTTACACTCCCAGGTACGTCCAAGCCTCCCAGGTACACCTCTCACACTCCCAGGTACACCTCTGACCTCCCAGGTACGCTGACCTCCCAGGTACACGCCTCCGATACTCCCCAGGTACACCTCCGATACTCCCAGGTACACCTCCGATACTCCATGTACACCTCCTGACACTCCCAGGTACTCCTCTGACACTCCCTGGTTCACCTCTAGAGGAAACTCCCCAGGCACACCATGACACTCCCTGGTACACCTCTGACGCCTCCCAGGTACACCTCCGAGCACTCCCAGGTACACCTCCGACACTCCCAGGTACACTTCTCACTCAGGTACACCTCCGATACTCCCAGGTACACCTCCCGATACTCCCAGGTACACCTCCGATACTCCCATGTACACCTCTGACACTCCCAGGTACTCCTCTGACCTCCTGGTTCACCTCCTGAAACTCCCAGGCCACCGCTGACACTCCCTGTTACACCTCTGGCCTCCCAGGTACACCTCCTGGCCTCCCAGGTACACCTCCGGCCTCCTAGGTAAAGTTTGATACTCCCAGGTACACCTCTGACCTCCCAGGTACACACCTCCTGACACTCTTAGGTACTCCTCGGCACTCATACGTCACACCTCTGACACTCTTAGGTACTCCTCTGACAGCACTCGCCGGTACACCTCTGACACTCCCAGGTACTCCGCTGAGACTCCCAGGTACACCCCTGACCTCCCAGGGTACACCTCCTGACACTCCCTGGTACACCTCTGACACTCCCAGGTACTCCACTGACACTCCCTGGGTACACCCTGACACTCCCAGGTACTCCACTGACACTCCTTGTTA
>NW_024721648.1:0-7504 GCF_018991925.1 Homarus americanus | reverse complement strand
TTACCTCACCCTGGGCCTTCTCAAGTCTCTTTTCCTCGGCAACTCTTCTCCTCTTCTGTCTCTCTGTGGCAGCCTCCTGTCTCTTGGACTCCGGAATATCTTGGCTAGAAATCATGAGAGCCCCTATACTGCCAGTCTTCTCTCTCTGTGCTTTGACAATGCCAGTTCGATCACAGGAATCTTCAGTTCACGCTTGCAAATACAGGAGATGTGGGCCTCGGATTTACAGTCACAATCGCATCCAAACTCAGGACAGAGAACAATTGGGCACTTGCAAGTAATTATGTCAAATAACTGGTCCAGTTGCTTGGCAAAGTTGTCCTTAACTGCAAGTTTTCCTCTCCCAAGAGAGATATCTCTTGCCTTTTCCCAACTGGCTAGCAGTCTCTCACTCATCTTCTTCTGACTTGTTATGACTGGAGGCTTGAACTGAGCGTTAGCCAGAGTGTACTGTGCCAAGACAGCTTTGGTCATATCACTGGCAATGTCTTTGTTTGTGTAAGTTCTTTGGTTCTTTCACTGATTTGCCTGATTAAAACACCGTATCTCAAAGCATCTCTCAATGTAGGCAACTCCGACTTCAGGAGCTCTCTCCCAGACCCAAGATAGTGACTGAGATGGCTGGATTTTTGGTTCCTCGTCCTGACACAAGCAGCCATCGCAAATATTATCAACTTATATATGCATCAGAATATGAAACAGAAAAAAATATTGTTACTTGGGTTGTTAAAGAATGAAGTCAGAAAGCAATGTTCACTATTTAATTGTAATGCACTAATGCAGCTGTACGTTAGATTTTCGATAAATTTCACGCTAAAATTTACCTAACAAAAGGTTGCAAAATATTGAAACTGAAATTATTTTCTGTTTATATACACTAAAATCTACCAAAAAAGTGATGGGCCATTAGTTTTAGCTGATCTTCCCTCCTATGACACACCCTACTACTACAATGTCTTTACGATATTACTACAGCATCTTAACTACTACTACTACAGCATCTTAACTACTACTACTACAGCATCTTAACTACTACTACTACAGCATCTTAACTACTACTACTACAACATCTTTACTATATTACTACAGCATCTTAACTACTACAACGTCTTTACTATATTACTATAGCATCTTAACTACTACTACTACAACATCTTAACTACTACTACTACAATGTCTTTACTATATTACTACAGCATCTTAACTACTACTACTACTACAACATCTTAACTACTACTACTACAATGTCTTTACTATATTACTACAGCATTTTAACTACTACTACTACGACATCTTTACTATATTACTATAGCATCTTAACTACTACTACTTCAGCATCTTAACTACTACTACTACTACAACATCTTTACTATATTACTATAGCATCTTAACTATTACTACTACAGCATCTTAACGTGGCCTCCAGCCTCCCCCAATAGCCACACCTTCGCCACCATTTATTTACCTTAATATTAAATATCCTAATACATAAGCAACTATCCTATCTGTGTTAAATTAGTTGAGCCGCAGATCGATGCAGCATTCGGTGACTGTAGCCTCATAGTCGATATCTGCAGCAGTTGACGGAGTAGGGGCAGAAGCTCTCGTTCCCCTGAGGCAGAGCAAAGCCGACCGAAGGAGAGAGAAGGACAGTCGACATCTCATCCAGGCTGTGACATAACTTCTGGGCTGCTGCTTCTGTTCGGAGATCAGCTCCGCGAGTCTGGCGTAGAAACATCTTGCGCTTGGGCCCATCCCACCAGAGGTTGTGAACACTAGCGGAGTGAAGCCGCCTTGATCGACATTTTGAATTCTCTCCCCATATGCCCTTCTCTTGTCGTTCTCGTTCCTCCTATGTGCAGCATCGAGAGCTAGGTTACGGTGACAAACGGCCATGGGATCAAAAATCCTGATGTCGAAGAAGGCTCGCTGTCCCCGCGTCCAGAATCCTCGATCACTGACGTCCACACGGGCTTCGTTAGATGTGTTTGAAGTCCTGTGTTGGAGGATCTCGCCATCCAGTGGAAGGAGGGTCGGTTCTACCATGACGTCCCGGCAGGTTTCCTTCAACATATTTGCTGTGAGATCCCTTACCTCGTCATGCCTCATGCATATGAAGCCCCCCTTCTTGCAAACCATGGCGTGATCGCCATCATAGGAATAGCCACACACGCATTGGGAGGGCAACCCATCTACTGGCCAACCGTACCTTAGAGCAATGGCATCTGTAAATTCTTGTTTGTTAAGGCTGAAACCATTTGCCCTTATCGGTAACGTAGTTAACCAGTTCGAGGCGCCCACCTCCTGCGCTATAGCTACTTTTTTTGTCAAATTTTCTGGAACATGCAGCAATAGTTGCTGCAACATGTCATTTTGGCAGTGCTGCCGATCTGTTGTAATGGATCTACGGATCTTAACTACTACTACTACAACATCTTTACTATATTACTATAGCATCTTAACTACTACTACTACAGCATCTTAACTACTACTACTACTACTACAACATCTTTACTATATTACTATAGCATCTTAACTACTACAACATCTTAACTACTACTACTACTACAACATCTTTACTATATTACTATAGCATCTTAACTACTACAACATCTTAACTACTACTACTACAGCATCTTAACTACTACTACCACTACAATATCTTTACTATATTACTACAACATCTTAACTACTACTACTACAACATCTTAACTACTACTACTACAGCATCTTAACTACTACTACCACTACAATATCTTTACTATATTACTACAACATCTTAACTACTACTACTACAACATCTTAACTACTACTACTACAGCATCTTAACTACTACTACCACTACAATATCTTTACTATATTACTACAGCATCTTAACTACTACTACTGCAACATCTTAACTACTACTACTACAACATCTTTACTATATTACTATAGCATCTTACTACTACTACAACATCTTAACTACTACTACTACAGCATCTTAACTACTACTACCACTACAATATCTTTACTATATTACTACAACATCTTAACTACTACTACTACAACATCTTAACTACTACTACTACAGCATCTTAACTACTACTACCACTACAATATCTTTACTATATTACTACAGCATCTTAACTACTACTACTACAGCATCTTAACTACTACTACTACAACATCTTTACTATATTACTATAGCATCTTAACTACTACAACATCTTAACTACTACTACTACAGCATCTTAACTACTACTACCACTACAATATCTTTACTATATTACTACAGCATCTTAACTACTACTACTATCTTAACTACTACTACTACAACATCTTAACTACTACTACCACTACAATATCTTTACTTAACTATCTTAACTACTACTACTGCAACATCTTAACTACTACTACCACTACAATATCTTTACTATATTACTACAGCATCTTAACTACTACTACTACAACATCTTAACTACTACTACCACTACAATGTCTTTACTATATTACTACAGCATCTTAACTACTACTACTACAATGTCTTTACTATTACTATAATGTCTTTACTATCTTGCTACAGCATTTCTACTGCTACTACAATATGTTCACTATATTACTACAGCATCTCAACTTCTACTGCTACTACTACACTATAACATGTTCAGTATGAAGCTGAGGAACAAAATTCCAACCTCACTTTTTTATATTTTGTAATCTCTCCCTAAATTTCAACTTTAGGTCACCAGACGAACCAGATATTAATATTATTATTACTTTCAAAATGGATCGGGTTCAACTTGTCCAATTCAGAGAAGCTCTCAAGGAGTTGGAGAATCTGGAGGCTCTCCGGACTTCGTCTGTATTAAGCCTTCACCTCCCATCATCTTCCTCCCTGATACTCGTCAAAAATAGAATCAAGGATGAACAAAGCCGCGCGGCCAACATAAAGTCCGTTTCCAACCGCTCTTCAGTGCAAGAAGCACTGAAGAGCGCTGTGGATATGCTATCCACAGTCAATGCCATGCCACCCCATGGGCTTTTAGTGTTTTACGGCCAATCAGTTCTCAACAAAGCAACCGGCGAGGTGAGTCGCCTTCGCCGGACGTTAACACCTCCTCAACCAGTTCAAGAATTTAAATACGATGTCAGCAAGACATTCTCCACGCACTCACTGCACCAATTACTCATCTCCCAAGAGGGAGGCGTTGGCTACATCGTCATCGATGGGTCAGCGGTTGCCCTTGGAACGCTCTCTGAAAATGGACTAAAAGTCCACCACCATGAGAACGTGGACATTCCAAAAAAGCACGGCAGAGGTGGCCAGTCCGCTCCCAGGTTCCAGCGCATCCGCCTGGAAAAGAGACAATTGCTGGTGAAGAAAGTAATTGCTCTCAGCGAAGATTATTTTATGACTGAAAATAAGGCGACCGTGCAGGTTCAGGCCCTGGTGGTAGGGGGTCCTGGTCAGCTGAAGGACCAATTGGTTGAGCGTCTCCCTCAGCTCTTGAAGAGTGCTGTAAGATCTGTAATAAACACCTCATACTCCGGCCGTCAAGGTCTGAGGGAGGCCATCAATGGCACACGGGACCTCCGCCAGCACATGCTTTTGGAAAAGTCTAACACTGTCCTCAGTTCCATATTTGAAAAACTCAGGGTCGATGAACCGGACATGGTCTGCTTTGGTGATGAAGTTCGAGCGGCCATGGAGGATGGTGCCGTCAAAGTTGTCGTGCTATGGGACGAGTCCCCTGAACTCGCCTATTTTACAGAAAACTGTCCCGAGGGGACTGAGTTAATGGCGATACCCAACACAACTAATAATACCCAAATGCTTATAAGCACGTTTGGGGGGATAGCGGCCTTAAATAAATACCCAAGAGCCGTCCCAAACGAAGAAGAGGCCGAGTGAGGCAAAAAAAAATAAATAAATAAAAAATAAATAAATAAAATAAATAAAAAAAAAATAAAAAAAAATGTAAACAAAAATAAAATAAATGTTTATTTTTACTTTTATAAATAACAGGACTTTTCTTACTAAAACTAGTCGTTCTCAAATAGCCACTTAAAATGTACCAAAATGAACTTCACATAAGAAAGTAAACACCACCATTAACATTTCATTACAATAACAAACAATATCTTCCTTTCACTCCTATGATATACCTTACTTTAATACATATTATACATATCAATGTATAGTCAATAATATCCAAAACTATTACTCTTTATCTTTATTTCACTAAACCTGAATATATATAGTAAGCGTAGGTAACATCCTATTAAATATATATAGTGAGCGTAGGTAATACATCTAGCAAACCAAAACAATTACACAAAAGATAAGTATCTAAGCTAAGACAATGTTAACTAATTATCACTGGGATACTAACCTAACCTAACCTAACCTAACCTAACCTAACCTAACCTAACCTAACCTAACCTAAAATAGCCTAACATAACATAACATAATGTTACGGTCGTCCCCCTATTGTATTTAGTTTCTGTTGTTTCCCGTTTTTCTTTAGAATCGAATTTCAAAGCCTATGGTAAAGACTTTGAAAAAGTTCTTGATTATTTTATATAAGTATGTATACTAGTATTTGTTTCATTATGTAAACTTTGTAGAATGTATTCTTATTTTTTATACAGTTATAAAAGACTGTAAGAAGCAGTTGTGAAGCATAAAAGGAATTAGAAATTATATGTTGATGAAACAAGAAAGCATTGGAACATTGTTTTGGTTCTGGTGGCTCTCTCTGTAGCTAGGTTGAGGATAGGAGGGTCAAACTTGTGTGGTGCACATTTATCTATTATTTTCTAGGCAATCATGGATAATTGTGGTGTTAACTAAAGTGCAATATGTTCATTATAGTCTAAAGAATATTATAGCAGTGAGAAAGTATTGTGTTTGGTGGAGGTAACATTATTCTGAGTGAATTGATTTGCGGCCTTTTGAACTGACTATACATCCTCTAGTGCAGTGGTTCTTAACCTTTTTTGAGTCACGGACCCCTTTGGGAATCTGGTGAAAGCTATGGACCTAGAAAAATGCACATAAGCACATAAACGCAACTTTGCATGTAAACATGATAAAACCATATTATGATAGAAACTCTACAGAAAATGATATGAATAACAAGGTGAATTGTCTATGTGTTAGGTCTGATGATGAAAAGATGATAGATGAAAGTGAAGATATGAAGTTGGGGAGATGTGAAAATAAACTGTTAAATAATTCAGGTGTGATGAATAATTTAGAAAAGAAACTTCATCATTTAGGAACTGAGAAGAGAAATCAAATCATACAAATTATACATGAGTTTAGGCCTTTGTTTTCTGATGTTCCTTGGAGAACTGAGGTATTACAGCATGATGTTGAGGCTGAGAATACAACACCCATTAAGCAACACCCATATAGAGTGACTCCTAAGATGAGAGAGATAATGAGACAAGAAGTACAGTATATGGTTGATAATGAAATGACTGAAAGAAGTAACAGCCCTTGGAGTTCACTCTGTGTATTGGTGACTAAACCTGATGGTATTTCATATAGATTTTGTACTGATTACAGAAAAGTAAATACAGTAATGTAACCAAAGCTGACTCATATCCTATTCCTAGAGTGGATGATTGTACTGACCAAATAGGAGATGCTAAATTTGTAACTAAGATGGATTTGTTGAAAGGATATTGGGAAGTACCACTGACTGAAAGAGCAAAGAAATGTCTTCATTTGTGACTATGGAAGGTTTATATCAGCATAAAGTGTTACCCTTTGGTATGAAAACAGCGGTAGTACTTTCCAGAGATTAGTTAATCAAGTATTGTATGATGTTAAAGGTTGTTATGTGTGTATAGATGATATTGTACTGTATTAAAAAACTTGGGAAGAACATTTGTATTTAATTAGAGAAGTATTTAACAAATTGAATCAAGCAAACTTGACTGTAAACCTTGTGAAGAGTGAATTTGCTGTAGAATATCTAGGTTATATTGTTGGTCAGGGAAGTGTCAAACCAATTAATGCTAAGGTGGAAAGTACTGTGAAATTTCTTGCACCTACAAATAGAAGAGAATTATTAAGATTTCTGGGTATGAGTGGATATTATCGTAGGTTTTGTAAGAACTTTTCAACCATTGCTTTACCATTAACCAATCTGTTGCCAAAGAAAGTCAAATTTGTGTGGAGTGTTCATTGTGATGACGCGTTTAAAAAATTGAAACAGATACTTATAAGTGCACCCATACTTTTTACTGTAAATTATGATAAACCGTTTAAATTGTATGTAGATGCTAGTGATTATGGAGCTGGTGGAGTTTTAATGCAAGAGAAAGATGATGTTGAGTATCCTAGGTAGAAGGCAAGTGGTGGAGAGAGAGAGAGAGAGAGAGAGAGAGAGAGAGAGAGAGAGAGAGAGAGAGAGAGAGAGAGAGAGAGAGAGAGAGAGCCTGAAGACTTCGACCGTATTTCCTCGTGTAAAGGACTGAGGATGAGCTTATGATTGGCGAGGATTATATG
>NW_024721647.1:0-14925 GCF_018991925.1 Homarus americanus | reverse complement strand
ACACTAGTACATCTTCACTACACTAGTACATGTTCACTACACTAGTACATGTTCACTACAACACTAGTACATCTTCACTACACTCGTACATCTTCACTACAACACTAGTACATCTTCACTACACTAGTACATGTTCACTACACTAGTACATCTTCACTACAACACTAGTACATCTTCACTACAACACTAGTACATGTTCACTACACTAGTACATCTTCACTGCACTAGTACATGTTCACTACACTAGTACATCTTCACTACACTCGTACATCTTCACTACACTAGTACATCTTCACTACACTAGTACTTCATGTCCTCAATATTAATTCAAATATTGTAAAATTCCAACCATATTAGTTTAAAACTGAACCAAGTCCGGAATTTTGAAATTGACCTCACCAGACATTACAAAGAAACCAACCATCACCATCATGCGCTTTGCAATTGTTGAAGGTAAGGGTCAAGATGCCTTATTGGTGTTCATACCCAATAATCACCTGGAGTGGCTTAACCCCAGGGTGATCCTTGAATACGACCCAACCATGGACGCTGAGGAGTACCCACCTAAGGCTGTGATTTGGGTCCCTGATCAGTTCATCACCTCTGTTAATTTGGAGATGGTGTCCTCCAGACCACAGACCATAACCCACATGCTACCACCAGCTACACCCTGCCGGGAACCTCACAGGCGCCACGAGGACCACAGGCGCCACGAGGAGCAACAGTTCCACAGGCGCCACGAGGAGCAACAGTTCCACAGGCGCCACGAGGAGCAACAGTTCCACAGGCGCCACGAGGAGCAACCGTTCCACAGGCGCCACGAGGAGCAACCGTTCCACAAGCGCCGTGACGAGCGGTTCTATGAAGAGCGGCGGTTCCGCGAAGAGCCTCGATTCCAAGGCCTCTGTCACAACTGCTCAGAGCTACGATGCCGCAGTCGTCAGGCACCGCGGTTCCACGACCATTACTGATACAATTGCTGATCAGTCGCGTCAACCCAAATATAATAAATTGTAAAACATTAATAAATTTTGTTGTTGTTGTTTAATTGTTTTCTTTGTTCTTTATTACATTTTATGGAACAAGTACTGATTTATTTGATTATATTCACACGAATATTATTTTTTAAATTGTTTTACTTGAAAAAAACAAATTCCAATTAGATTACAATGATGACTGTGGTGTAGTGAAGAAGAATGATAGCATTCCACACGTCTTGGTGGAAACTCTTCAGGTGATCCAAAAATATAAAAGGTTTAAAATATCATAAAATAGAGTATTTTTAATTTCTTAATGCAAATAAAATCTAAATAAAAGATAAAATTATACAATAAAAAGGGAATTTAAAAGCCAATTTATGTAACTTAGAGAACGCTTCTCTCTCACCTTCTCTCTAACCTTCTCTCTCTCTCTCTCACCTCTCTAACCTTCTCTCTCTCTCTCACCTTGTCTCTCACCTTTTCTCTCACCTTCTCTCTCTGTTAACTAATTTTTTGCACTAAATGGAGAAAATTAAATATTTTTTCATATTCAAACATTTATGATTTTTTTCTTTTCTTTTCTTGTGAAAACAAATACTAGACTCTTTCAACTTATTTTGTGCTGTAATGTCAGGTCTGTGATACTGTGTTTTGTACACTCATACTTATTGGAGAATTTTGATTGCTTATGGAACAAACAACAGCAGGCCCAATACACTGCTTGGAGTCATGTAGAAAGTCTTCTATCCACGCTAGGACATTTCCCCGAATTCCGTACCCTTCCAGTTTGATTGTTAGCCTTTCGTGGGGTACACTGGCGAAAGCCTTGGCAAAATCTATGTAAATATTGTCTATATTACCAGCCTGTTCCAGAATATGGGTCCAAATATCCAATACCTTGAGCAATTGTGAGCAGGAGCGCCCCGGCATAAAACCGTGTTGGCGATCCTTTACAAGGTTGTTTCGTATTAGATGTTCCATCGCAGCATCTCTGATAATACTCTCAAGTACTTTACATACAGTAGTACCCCGATTTACGCGGTTAATTGAACCCACGGGGTACTGCGTAAAGTGAACAACAGAACATATGGGATTAATTCCAATAGAGATTGGCCCGACCCCCAAACTCCACTTTTTCCGACCCAATACCTATGTTGTATTAAAAATAACATCTTAATTTTATGATGGTATGCACACACAATTAATACTTAAGAGAAATACAGTCGCCAGGTTAATGTCCATTCAAATAATGGACTCAAATCTCCCCTCCCCCCCTCTTCCCAGCTCACTAGCTCCTACCTCTGTGAGAAATGTTTGGGTGAAAACACTAGATTTTAACGTTTGGTAATATATCATACCTCAGACTAAAGTTAGGATAATATAATTGACATTTCTGGATTCCTTGCAGGTCAGGTAATATTTTGAATGTAAACTTCATATATTTTGCACAAAAGATAAAATATTTGCTTTGTGTAAACCAAATTATTACATTAGATCTAAAATTTGTATGTCTCATGCAAAATCCATGATGTTTATATTCAAAATGATCATCATATTGTAAGAATTCCAACAATGTAAATTATATTCTGGCCGGGTAATTTGTATGAATTTTATGAGCAGAAAAAAAAAAATATATACTTCACCGCGTATATGAGTAGATGCACTGTGGAAAGTGAAAGTCCGGTTCTGGCGAGGTACGGCGTAAATGAGAAATCGCGGAAAGTGAAACCGTGTAAAGCGGGGTAATACTGTAGTTATAATCAGGAATTTATAAATACAATTACATATTATATCCTTATAGACCATAATTAAGAGGAATAGGATATCATTATTCACACCTCCTTGAATATTATGAGCTCTGGATATAGTAAAGCGTAGACAGTGACTGAGATCACCACATTCCAAAATATCCAAATACTTTTCAGAGCTAACTCTTCCTTTAATCTGAGTTAGTTCACCCATGATGCTGTCTGTGTTTAACAAGCCCCAAACATTGACTGTCACATGATTCGCTTCTTGCCACCTTGTTGATGATGTGACGTTGATAACCTGGTGTTTGGCCGCCACAGTGGAGAGGACCCTGGGTGGTGGATGCAGGTCATCTCATCTAAGATCACCTGACCCCAAAAGTCTGTCTTCACCCTCGTATTGCCGGTAAACTGGAGGCTGGTAGTACGATGGCGATCTAACCTTTCCTTAATTGCCTGAGTCCTGTGGTGTATCCCGGCCTCATGTAACCTCCTTCTCACAGTTCCTGCAGAAACGTCAACTTGAAGCTGTTTTTAATGGTGACTGTCATGGGAGGCTGTGTCGCCATGAGTCTTTCATCGTCCACTGGGGTAGTCTTTCTCGGTCCACCAGACTTAGGTTGGGTTAGGAGGATTACACTTCCCTCCCTCCCTGCCACCTTCTCTCCCTCTCCTTCCTTCTCCCCTTCCTCTACCTCCCCCTCCTACCTCCCCCTCCTTCTCCCTCCCCACCACCTCCTCCCTCTCCTCCACCACCTCCTCCCTCTCCTCCACCACCACCACCTCCTCCTCCTCCTCCTCCTCCTCCTCCTCCTCCTCCTTCCCCACCACCTCATTATAAACCTTGATGACAGCTCTTGTTATCATTAATAAACAAATATTGACTAAAACAACCAATAGGAAACAACCTTATCACTCAGTTCCCGAGAGTGCCACAGTGCCACGGGAGAGTGCCAAGGTGCCACATGAGTTAGGAACGTTTGGTAGGGAGTAACACTACACCTGGAGGCAAAGACATTAAATAATTATCATACATAGAAAATCTAAAATGAAATACAGTTCAGTAAAAGTAATCAATAATGAATAAAGTGTTACTGTGCACTCACCTTTAATGTAGTCAGCTGAATGCACATGGGGCCTCAATAATTTGTTAATTAAACATGGAGACTACATTAATTGGCTGAAGCAGAGCAGGAGACAGGGCTGGGTGGGTCATCAATGCTGCTTTCTTCAGATAGGTTAATGTACTTGTTGGCTGAAGGTATTGGATCATCTTGAGGGAGTGAAGAGGCAGCAGTGGGGGACTTCTTAAAATATTTGTCCAATTTAGACTGCACAGTTTGCCTTTTCTTTTCATTGTAAATCTCCCTGTATCAAGCAAACGCATCTTAGGTCAATCTGTCAACTTTGGCAAAACGCTAAACATTTTGATCCATTTCTTCAAAAATTTTCATCCCCTTATTAATAGTAACAAATGCCTCTGTCATTTGTTTCACTGAAACCTTTTTTGGGAGTGCAGATTCTTCTTCTACATTTGACTCTCTTCTTCCTCTGCAATTTGCTGTGCCTCCAGTTTAATAAGATCCTCGTTACTTAGCTCTTCTGCTACACTTTCAACCAACTGCTCAACATCTTCATTATCAATTTCGGGGGTGCTGGTGGTAGAGTGGTACCGCTCTTGCCTTCGCAAGCGAGATGTCACGGGTTCGATTCCCGGGTCGGTGGAAGTTGTTTGGACATACTTCCTAGCCTCCATTAGTCCCTGTTCACCTAGCAGCACAGTAGGTACCTGCTGTAAATCGAAAGTTGCGAATTCGTATTCAGGGACAAGTTGTTGGAGCTTCCAATAACTTGATGACATAAAATCATTGACTCTCCAGGCGTCTATGCCCTTGACTCTTCAGGCTTCTACGCCCTTAAATCATGAGACATAAAGGCAAGCATGAACTTAGCATGCTGCCCTGTTGGGCACTGTAAACGCTTCTGTGCTTCACCTTGCACAAGGCTGTAGGGGAGTGCCCAATAAATAATAATAAAGAAAAAAAAATTATCAATTTCTAACTTAAGCTGTTTAGCCAACTCCACCATCTTGTTACTAATCTCAGAAATTACTTCATCTTCATTAAATTCTTTGAAACTGTTCACATATCTTTTCAGGACTTCTTCCATATTCCATTCATGCACTGACCTGTAACCTCATCCCATGCTGTTCTTTATACATTTCAAAATGTTGTAGTCCTTCCAAAACTCTCTGAGCGGTTTCTCAGCTTCAGTAGCAGCAACAGCCTGAGGGAAGGTCCACTAGCGTTGCTAGGGGGGGGGAGGGTGGCGGTCCGCCCCGGGCGGCACTTTTGGGTCTGCTCATCACCCATATCTGCAGCTACTGGAGACGTTAATCCATCCCTTTGTATCGGCGGCAAGTTAATCCTTGTCGTGTCTGACCTAACACACACACAACCTGTAACAACTTCAAACAAGTACGCCAGTGAGCTCATGTGGTGTGGGTCAGGTGTTAGGTCAGACACGACGAGGATTAACTTGCCGCCCATACAAAGGGAAGGATTAACGTCTCCAGTAGCTGCAAAACCATGCAGTCTCGGGTCATATCAGTTCATGTACAGCCGACCAATCCACCAGTTACAAGCAATTCACTTCAGTTCTGCACAAGTTTCCATCGTGACAAGACGAGGGGAGGCTAGACGACTTTTAAGTTCTCTTGTGTTTTCGATCCAGTTATTTACTTCGTTGGAAGACATAATACTATAAGGTAAGAAATATTAAAGAATTGGTTAAAAAATATTGATGTGACTTTTGCTGCGACATTGATAAAGAGGAGTTCCTCGTTGAGAGAAAAAGACTTCAGCATTTTGTTGCTGTTGCTGCTATAACTATTAAAGACAGAATACAGACGTGGAAAGAAGGCCCCCTTGAACTTCTGGAGTTTATTCAAAAGTATAACCTTGGGAACTCGGTTCCAAATATAGTAATAATGCTGAGGATTTTCCTCACAATTGCTGTTAGTGTTGCTACCTGTGAGAGGAGTTTTTCGAAACTAAAACTGATCAAGAATTACTTAAGATCTACTATGAGCACCTTGCGCTTGAGAAATCTTGCCATACTGTCTATAGAGCGATAATTGACAGATGAAATAGTTTTTGACAATGTCATTGAAGAATTTGCCAACGGAAAAACAAGAAAAGTCGAAGTTGAAGACAGGTGTATATAGAATAGGTAGTAGGTAGTAGGCAGCTACCAAACAGGGAGGTACTACTGCCTGGGAAGATATTGGAAGCATAATGTGTTGTGTAATGGTAGACCCTGCTGCTATATGGCATTGCAAAAATTGTGACCAAGTCCCAGGTTGCTGACCTGACTTTCTGCCTCACTTACACACAATTGCGGGGTCTCAATTGTTTCTCTTGCTATTAACAACACAACATACGTATATCGTTTCTCACTAATGATCTTTTTTTTTTAATTTCTTTATGGTTCCTTATTATCATTATTATTATTATTATTATTATTATTATTATTATTATTATTATTATTATTATTATTATTATTGTTATTGTTATTATTATTTATTATTATTATTATTGCAGTGTTTTCAGTATTATTATTATTATTATTATTATTATTATTATTATTATTATTATTATTATTATTATTATTATTATTATTGTTACGTATTACGTTTTCGCCCCCCGGGCCCTGATGTGGGTCGGTGACCTGTGTTCGGGTGGGCTAATACCCATTAAAAAAAAAAAAAATAAAAAAGAGATAGACAAATAACTAAATAAAAATAGTAAAGTAAAAATTGATTCATTAAATATTTTCAGATCAAATTCCTGTTTACTTCCAGTCCCACGTCCAGCAATCCAGGTGTGTCCTTGAGACAGACACATCAGGTCACGAATCGTCTTCTCTCTGTCTTTCCCGTTGTTGTTTTCTCCCGTTCTGCTGAGGCGCCAGAAATGTCAGGTTGTCGTTTACTATTAACTACCAGGAGATGATGTGTCACAATTGTCCTTGTCTTCTGATGTAAGTTTTCTTCTCTCTGTTATGAAGTTTAAGGCTTTGATCTTAAATTTTGTGTATTTTTTGTACTGTTTCGTAAGGTTTTGTGTTAATTTGTTTAATTTTTTTCTCTCGATTTTCCAGTTTTTGTCAGCAGGATAGATGATATGTTTATCTTCCTCTGTTTCATCTTACTCTATGGGAAGAATAATTTTGGCCTGATTTCAAGTCTGTCTGTCTGTGTACCTTAAATTCCTTGGCGTGGAGTTTTAGTGTCTCTGGTATGCGTTCACTCCTGCTTCTTATAGTTTTAGTAACTTTTATAATTTGAGTTTCTTAGCATTCATAGTTTAGTCTTTAATGTTGTTTATATACAATTGGTAGCAGCTACATATTTTTTTCTAATCTATTTTGTGACTCAAATTAAAATTTTTATTATCATTATTATTTGATTTTAATATATTCAATATTTTTTAACGTAATACGCCATATTTCTTCTCAGTATTCTTGATAGCATCCTAGTCTTGTGGTCTATCTATCTATCTATCTATCTATCTATCTATCTATCTATCTATCTATCTATCTATCTATCTATCTGTCTGTCTGTCTGTCTGTCTGTCTGTCTGTCTGTCTGTCTGTCTGCATCCTTAGATTTAATTTCAATATCATAAATGTTATATGGTAATAGATAACCTTGCATGACAATAAACGTGACTTTATATATGTTAAAAGCGGGATAGACTGAGGTACCTGGGTAAATAATGTGTTTATAATGGTAGTATCTCGTGCACCACCCTCCTCCTAGTAGAATAGTCTCCAATATATCAAGTTCATTACGAGGGACTCACTGAATGGATGAAAAATAACTTAAATAACCAATAAAATTACGTTTTTCATCATCATCATCGTGACGTGAGGGAAATAAAAATTTAAATTATTCCCAAATAATTATTCTAGGAAAAATCATAGGTCTTTATTTTTTAGGAGTGATTATTAGGTAATTTTAGCCTCAGAGAATATAAGTAAAATGTCAGAAAGTTGTGTCATTGTTGTATAGTCTCTAACGTTAACCAAGGAAATGATGTAGCCGATGGAGTGCCCTTAAATTCAGGCTTGTCTGCTGTAAAATGAAGAAAATTGAATGGTTATACTTTACAGGGTATTCTTTTGTATTTATTTATTTTTATTTTTATTTTTTTATTATTATTATTATTTTTTTTTTAGTGATGGCAGAATTGTAGCTCATAAATTTTGGGTAAACAATGTAGGAAGAGAGGAGTAAGGGGAGAGGAGGTGAAAATACTAAGTATATGCAGAATAACTTGACATCCTCCATCATTATATAAAAACGACCCAAAATCCTGGACACACATCTCTTATAATGCTTTAGTGTGCATTTTGTCAGGGGGGTTATGTTAGGTTAGATTAAGTTAGGTTAGATTTGATGAGGTTAGGTTAAGTTAGTTTAGTTTTTTTGTCTGCAGGGATTATAACAACACACTTCAACATAGGAACTGTATATCATGACTGTACTGTAGCGAAGACATAACAACACCGGGAAGAAAATGTAAAAACTGTGTTATGTAGGATTACATTACTCTGATATGAAACTAAGGAAGGTATGGATCACTTAAGAGCTTTAGAGATGAAGGAAGGAAGTAGAAGATTAATTACGTGGACAGGATGATAAACGAAGCTCTCCTGACGAGGGTTGCAGAGAGAGACAGAACCTATTAAGTGTGATAACAGGAGAAATACTAACTGGATTGGTCGTGTGTTGACAGACGAGGGGCATTTATGGAATGTCAGGGAGAGAAGCGATCGAAGATTGGGTTATCGAATTAACTGGAGAATTAATGGATATACGTAGCGTGGAATAAAGAGATAAAGGACAAGGAAAAGTTGGAAGATTGGATACCGATGAGAAGATGACTGAAAAAATAAAACCTGGGACGAACACCTTGTCGAAAATCAAGTTTTATCTAAGTATTTCAATGGATTTAGAAGCGTGACAAAACTACATTGGTGCCTTTAAGAATTCGGAATTATATTGTACAATTCAAAATTCAGGTTTATTTATTTAACTATATTGTACAGTTCCAAATTCAGGTTTATTTATTCATTTATTATTTGTTACAGTCGATCAGTGAAGAAGATGGCCGGCCTTACTGCGCATTTTATGTTGTCTCGTATATTTTGTTTTAACTTATTTCATCTCATGTGAAGTTAATCCTAAAGAGTTCGTTCATCGAGGTATATTTTCAATGTTATGTTATTGAATTGATTGTATACAATTTACTATGAACTTATGAAAAATTTATGTACCCGGTTGAGGTATGAGAAAGAGAGTTAAGTATTCAAAGTTCTGAAAATCATTATATGGCTACACACTGATCATTTCTCCAAATGCTAAAGGAAATTTTAACAGACAATTGCATACATTTCTACAACAGATACAGTAATGCCAACAGACAGGTACGCACAGAAGGAACTTGAAGTACAGCGTAATATTACAGAACCAATTAAAAAAAATATGTTAGGTAAATTTTGTTCCACATGACAAGGAAAATGCGAGACTTTAATCCCTTGTTGACGACCATCTTTCCTCGAGGCTGCCTGCTGTCCCCGACCACACAGGGAGAGACAGACCGATAGATAAATATAAAGCCACACTGACAGACCGTAGACAGAATGCAGATAGACAGACTGACAGAAAACGGAAAAAATAACTGACACACACAAACTAGGGAGGGAAGGGGAGGGGATGGAAAGAGAGAGGAGAGGGGGGGAGGGAGAGAGGAGAGGAGAGAAGAGAAAGGAGAAGAAAAGGAAGAAGGGGGGACTCAGTTCGACATTGGCCGTGAACCATCTGTTGTGTCCGTTGGTCCGTTGTCTACCGTTACTGGCTTCTCCCCTCCCCCCCCCATCATCCTAACCCCACCACCTCCTCCCTCTCTCCATTGTTCCTTCTCCTGTTGCTCACCCCTCCCTCTCAACCCCTCCCTCTCAACCCCTCCCTCTCAACCCCTTCCTCACAACTCCTTCCTCACAACCCCTTCCTCACAACCCCTCTCACAACCTCCTCCTTCTCACCCTCCTCACAACCCTCCTTAACCTCTCACAACCTCCCTTCCTCACCACTCTCCTCACCTCCTCTCCTCTGAAACCTCCCTCACACAACCCCCTTCTCACCCCCTCCTCACAACCCCTTCCTAACCCCTCCTCACAACCCTTCCTCACCCCCCTTGCAACCCCTCTCCTCACACAACCCTTCCGCATCCTCCTCACAACCCCTCCCCACCCCTCCCCACAACCCTTCTCACCCTCACAACTCCTTCCTGTTCCTTCCCCAGCAACCCCTTCCTCACAACCTCCTCAAACCTCCTTTCAATTCTCCTTAAAGCAACCCTTTCTCACCCTCCTCACAACCCCTCCCACCCTCCTACAACCCCTTCTCACCCTCCTCATAACCTTTCTCACACCTCCTTTCGAGAACCCTTCTCACACCCCTCCTCACAATCCTTTCCTCATTAACCCCTCACCCTCTCTCTTACAACCTCTTTCTCACCCTCTCACATAACCCCTTCTCACCCTCCTTCAACCCCATCCTCACCCTCCACACAACAACCCCTTTCCTCACCCTCCTCGCAACCCCTTCTCACCCTCCTCGCAACCCCTTCCCCACAGTCCCTCTCACCCCTCCTCACAACCCTTCTCACCCTCCTCACACAACCCTCACCTCCTCATAACCTCCTTCTCCCACCCTCCTCACATCCCCTTCCTCACCCTCATAACCCTTTCTCACCCCTCACATCCCTTCCTCACCCTCCACATAACCTCCTTCTCACCTCTCCTCATGACATCCCTTCTCACCTCTCCTCACACAACCCCTTCCTCACCCATCCTCACCCTCTCACCTCAGGCAGCAACTGAGGCGTGACTGTACACTGTGTTGATAATTAAGAAAAATTAACTCCACGAGGCCCTCAGAGGCTTGTGGGCTGTAACCATTAACACCTGCTGTACTATTTACCTTTTTAATTGACTTAGTTTTGTTATAGACGAAGACTAATATCTTTTATGTGAACTAAATAACAACACAATATATAATAACCGATACAATACAAGACAATACCAGTACGTGATGTATTTTTAGTGAACTATTTTCATAAATGATCCTGACTAAATTTTTCTATCCAAAGTTTTCTTGAAGAGAATCTTATTGATATTCCTTTCACTTATTTATGATATTAATATTTAAGTAAAAATCTACATATCTGATGCTTTGTTTTACTATATTTTACGAAGTGTTAGTAAAATATTTAACACCTCAGCTTTTGTTTATCATATTTAATGCATGAATCATATTTCCATCTTATCTTTTATTTCAACCTTTGTAATCAATCTTTAAATAACTTGATATCTGTACATTACCTAACCTTTGTTATCACCTGAGTCACTAATTAGAGATGTGTGTGTTGACAGATATGGGCGAGTGTGGGTGTGTGGAGGGCGGCGGGGTGGTGACGATGGGCCCGGGGGAAGGGTGCCAGTGCCTGTGCCCGCCCACCAAGCCCACTTTCAGGGATAACTCCGCTACCTGAATCTCCACCCAAGACGGTAAGTGTTCTATTGTACGTCTTGCTTAACAAACACACACACACCCACACACACACACACACACACACACACACACACATAGTAATACCTTTAAACTTCTACCCCTACTTCAGGAGAATAGATACCATGTACCCGTTTACAGCCGGACCAACACGTTGAGTCTCCCACCATCGTCAGGTACAGATGGTTAATGTGACCTGAAGGTGGCAACAACAGCAGGAGCAGGAGGAGGAGGAGGAGCAGGAGGAGGAGGAGAAGCAGGAGGAGGAGGAGAAGCAGGAGGAGGAGGAGGAGGAGGAGGAGGAGGAGGAGGAGCAGAAAGCAGCAGGAGGGAGGAGGAAGCAGGGAGGAGGAGGAGCAGGAGAGGAGCAGGAGGAGTGAGGGAGCAGGAGGAGGAGAGGAGGAGGAGGAGGAGGAAGAGCAGCAGGAGGAGGGAGGGAGGGAGCAGGAGGAGGAGGAGGAGGAGGAGAGGGAGGGACAGGAGGAGGGTGAGGAGGGAGTAGGGAGGGAGGAGGAGGGAGGAGGAGGAGGAGCAGCAGGCAGGAGGAGGAGGGAGGGGGAGCAGGGAGGAGGGGAGCAGGAGGGAGGAGGGAGGGAGCAGGGAGGAGGGGAGGGAGGGAGGGGAGGGAGGGAGCAGGGAGGAGGAGCAGGAGGGAGGAGCAGGGAGGGAGGGAGGAGGAGAGAGGAGGAGGGAGGAGGCAGGAGGAGGAGGAGCAGGGAGGGGAGGGAGGAGGGAGGAGGGAGGAGGGAGGGAGGAGCAGGGAGGTGGGAGAGGAAGGAGCAGTGCAGTAGGGGAGGAGGAGGAGGATGAGCAGGAGGGAGGAGGAGGGAGCAGGAGGAGGGAGTAGGAGGAGGAGGGGAGGAGCAGGAGGAGGAGCAGGGGAGGAGGAGGAGGAGGGAGTAGCAGCAGCAGCAGTAGCAGTAGGAGGAGGGAGAGGAAGAGGAGTAGTGGCAGCAGGAGAGAGGAGGAGGGAGGAGAGAGGGGAGGAGGAGTAGCGGGTAGGAGGGGAGGGAGGAGGAGGAGGAGCAGGAGGAGCGGGAGGAGGAGGAGATGTCGAGTATCACCCACAACATACCTGAGGTCTCTCTCTCTCTCTCTCACGACATTTCTTCTTCCCGATTTGTTCCCATACATGTCTCTTCTCTCTCCCTATTCCTCACCTTTTATCTTCTCTTCTCCATCTCCCACTGGCAATCAATCAAGGTTCACGTGACTCATGCCGAAGTAGACCTGGGCGTTATCTTCCCAGCTTTCATTATCCTCAAACAGCTTTCCGGCACCGAGGGAGATTAATTACCGCCGCTGGTTAATTAGGCGAGGTCTGAACGGCATGCTAATGAGACCGCGGTTCAATAAAAGACGTAATTATAGGTTTCAAACGCACACAGATACAGGCTAGAGGGAGGTGATTATTTGCCCCTATAATCTTGACTCTACCTACTGTATAATCTTTACTCCATCTTATCACGCACGAGAGTTTAGTTTTTAATTATCCACTAAATTTTTGTTTTGTTATTATTCATATCTGTATTTTTCGATTATTAAATTAGGTGTTAAATAGATAACATTGTTTTTACCGGTGTCAGAGGCAAAGGTGTTATCAGGAGTATATGTATAGGGTAATTAAGGAGAGAGAGAGACAGAGAGAGAGAGAGAGAGAGAGAGAGAGAGAGAGAGAGGGAGAGAGAGAGAGAGAGAGAGAGAGAGAGAGAGAGAGAGAGAGAGAGAGAGGAATTAAAAGTTCGACCTGTAGTGGTGGTGGTGGTGGTGGAAGGCGTAGTAGACGGATGATCTTACCTGTGCCTGAGAGCGGTAGCCTCCCACCTTCTTCACCCACCTCATCCATCACCTCCGGCACTGATCCACGACCCTTAAGGGAGGCTAGGAGACCAAGCATCCACCTCTGAGATATATGAAGGAGGAGTGAGGGGGGTTGAGGGGTGAGACTGATGAACTGAGAGGTGAGGAGGGAGGTGAGGGGTGATGATATAGGGCACAAAAGGACAGTACAGTTAAGGAAAAGTGGTTAATACTCTCAAAGACAAGATCACAGAGACGACACACAGTGAACCTTGGAAACAACGAGAGTACAGTATAGTTATTCAGGTTTCGATATTTACGTTTCCTTTTAACTCTCTCTGAGCCATCACCCGCGGGCCGAATATGACGTGTTAGACTGTAGTGATGATACAAGAGGTTCACTTCAGTTACAGTACAAAGGAGGTCAAAATAGGATGGTAATTACAGGAAAACTCTTCACAAAAACCTGTAGTGTCTAAGCCCAAACCACCACGACGATCACGTGCAGAAAATCTTGTTACTGATATACTGTATAATCTGCCCTTACGGTGCCTCCTGACGTGTTACCTAAGTGTTGTTACGTCAATATCGTCTCGATGTTAACACCTGATCTCTCACCTAAACACACACCGTAAGTTATACACCCAGCTCTACCGCCTCCAGGAGTGATTACACAATAAGACTGTCCATTATATCCTCAGCTGCCTCTTTCTATCTGGGCGCCGCCTGTCAGCCCGCCACGCCGTCCTCCCTCCTGTCTCGAAGAACCAGCTAAATAAATTCCTCAAAACCGGTCGTCTTGTCCAGCAGGTTGGGTGAGGTGGGTGGCCAGAACAGCCAAGTCTTACAAAATAACGGAGTAATAGTACCACCTCAGTTTATTTACAGTAGCTCGTAGCGTGAAGGAGCTGGGGTGAAGCTCTTTATTTCGAATTCAAATAGTAAGCAAGAATCCTTATGTGTTGTAAAGTACCAGCCTCTAAATAAAAGCTATTTGATGTGTTGATAAACTATGACTCAGCAACACGCTCTTGTCTTCATCAGTTGATACTTTTTGATCTTCATAAAAGACTTTTATTTATTAATACGAAAAGCAAATCCTGTACAGCTGCTGGTTGCGACAAAATATGTGTACACGACTGAAAAGGCAAGAGTGAGAATTGAAGATACAGGAAGTCACATAGACTGTCAGACGGACGAACTGTGAATAATGTAACACAACACACAGCTAACGAGGAAACATTAAACACAAGATTAAAGACGAAGTTACGATAAAATTGTCCCTAGTGGCTGTGACGCGAACTAAGAGGTACTCGCCAGACCTCCAACAGAGAAACAATTGGATAAACGGAACGATCCAGTCTGTTAATACCGCGTCAGTGTGAGTAATAGCTGCAGGGAGGTGACGGGCAAACAGTCCCCTGGTGATCTTACGGCGTGTGTGCCTGTGGGAGGATGTGGCGGGGGGACGGGAGACCAAAGAGAAGATAAAGTTGGAGGAACAACCAATGGATTCAAGACTTACCCTCACCTGACCCACTACTGACGAGAAAAAAAATGAAAACATTGAAACAGATGAACAGTAAAGACGGAGTAAACACTTGAAAAAAAAAGAGGGATGTGAATAAACATTAAGGTGAGTACACAGCTGTTGCCTCGTACTCTACCTGGACTCTGAATGAATGAGACGACCCAGGAGGCGTGACCGTGACCTCATACGTGTTGCTCGGTCCTCACGCAACACAGTTAAAGTAAAGAG
>NW_024721646.1:0-21570 GCF_018991925.1 Homarus americanus | reverse complement strand
TCCCTTTAACTCTCAAAGGAAAATTAAATAGATTAGTTGTTTTATAAGATAATTATTTAATTTTAATTCATCGGTTTATACTTTCATGATGTTACGTAAGTCTATAAATTCACTTAATTATTTTAATGGCAGGATAATAAAAAGATACCTGCTGTAATTACCGTGTTGGAAACTACAGTTAGACAACCAAAACAGCATCATCGGCCATTACAGAGCGTTATTTTGTATAATGTAAGCACTTAAGTCAGTGGCCTAAAGCCTCAGGGCTGCCGTGTGAGGTGGTTCAGTCACGATACAAACATTACCAACATGTTTATCTTCACCAGGTGGGCTTAACATGACCAGGTGATGCCTTACTAACTCTTGGATTATTATTGTTGTTTAGTGAATTTGTATGAAGCTGCAAGATCATCTTACACCTCTTGGAGAAAATTGGGTAAAAAAAATTTTTCATCCCAATTTCCCCAATTGGTAGATATTTTTTTTTTTTTGTATTTTGGTATTCTTTAACCTACCTTACCTGACCTCACCTGACCTAACCTGAAAATAATCCTAGTGATAATGGTAAAACAATGCCAAATACCTATTGGAATAAAAACGAATATTAACCGATATTTTTGTATTATGGAGAAAACAAAATCTTCAAAAAAGTACAAAAAGTTAAAAACATAAATCAATATTTATAACAACTCCTCCAGGTATCTTTTGTTAGTTTCACCTTCAGTGTCCTCATGACTGTCCTTGTCATTTTACTATTGTTTGTCTTCCTGTATCTTGGATGTTCTCCATGTCACAGTTTGTGTTTGTTCTTTATTGTACTTCGTCACTGACCATGTTTTACTGCATTATATTTCTTTGTTGTGATAAAATAGTTCCAAGACCTTCAGTTATAAACAATAATCATATGAAAGTCTTTGACAACAACTTAAATTATTCCTTATTTTCGTTACTTAGATCCATTGAATTCTTGTGTCCGTGTCCGTGACAATGATAATGAAAGGACTTATATTGTGTAGTCTCTCAGGTTTTCATTCGACTGTAAACATACAGTAAACATACAAAGCTGTAGTGAGACTGCTGGAGTTATGCTGCATCATATTAATGCAGCATGCAGCATAATGCGACCTCCTCTCCCTCCCTCCCCGACATGACAGCATAATGTAGCTCCCTCTACCTCCCTCCCCAGCATGACAACATAATGCAACTCCCTCTCCCTCTCTCCCCAGCATGACAGGATAATGCAGCTCCCTCTCACTCCCTACCCAGCATGACAACATTATGCAGCTCCCTCTCCCTCCCTCCCCAGCATGTCAACATAATGCAGCTCCCTCTCCCTCCCTCCCCAGCATGACAGCATAATGCAGCTCCCTCTCCCTACCTTCCCAGCATGACAGCATAATGCAGCTCCCTCTCCCTCCCTCCCTCCCCCAGCATGACAGCATAATGCAGCTCCCTCTCCTCCCTCCCCAGCATGACATGTAGCTGCAGTTCCCTCACACTCACTTCCCCTGCATGACAGCATAATGCAGCTCCCTCTCCCTCCCTTCCCAGCATGACAGCATAATGCAGCGCCCTCTCCCTCCCTCCTCACCAGCATGACAGCATAATGCAGCTCCCTCTCCCTCTCTCTTCAGCATGACAGCATAATGCAGCTCCCTCTCCATCCCTCCCCAGCATGACAGCATAATGCAGCTCCCTCTCCCTCTCTCCCCAGCATGACAGCATAATGCAGCTCCCTCTCCCTCCCTTCCCAGCATGACAGCATAATGCAGCTCCCTCTCCCTCCCTCCCTCCGCAGCATGACAGCATAATGCAGCTCCCTCTCCCTCCCTCCCCAGCATGACTTGGCATAATGCAGCTCCCTCTCCCTCCACTCCCTCCCCAGCATGACAGCATAATGCAGCTCCCTCTCCCTCCCTCCCCAGCATGACAGCATAATGCAGCTCCCTCTCCCTCCCTCCCCAGCATGACAGCATAATGCAGCTCCCTCTCCCTCTCTCCCAAGCATGACAGCATAATGCAGCTCCCTCTCCCTCCATCCCCAGCTTGACAGCATAATGCAGTTCCCTCTCCCTCCTTCCCGAGCATGACAGCATAATGCAGCTTCCTCTCCCTCCCTTCCCAGCATGACATCATAATGCAGCTACCTCTCCCTCCTCCCAGCATGACAACATTATGCAACTCGCTCTCCCTCCCTCCCCAGCATGACAGCATAATGCAGTTCCCTCTCCCTCCTCCCCAGCATGACAGCATAATGCAGCTCCTCTCCTTCTCTCCCCAGCATGACAGCATAATGCAGCTCCCTCTCCCTCCCTCCCTCCCCAGCATGACAGCATAATGCAGCTCCCTCTCCCTAACTCCCTCCTCAGCATGACAGTATAATGCAGCTCCCTCTCCCTCCCTCCCCAGCATGACAACATTATGCAGCTCCCTCTCCCTCCCTCCCCAGCATGACAGCATAATGCAGCTCCCTCTCCCTCCCTCCCCTGCATGACAGCATAATGCAGCTCCCTCTCCCTCCCTCCCCAGCATGACAGCACCCTGAAGTTCCTTAATGAGTTGGGCTCCAGACTTATTGAAACTACCAGAGACTCCAGGGCATCGATCTACTATTTACAAGACAACCAATTGGGAGATGATGGTAAGGGAAGGCGAAAGACATCAGGTAGATTTTTACAGAACTTAATTTGGTTGGGACACAAAGACAGGCTGGAAGGGTGAGGTATGAGGATCTGGTAGGGTGGAATATGAGGGACTGGAATGGTAGGGTATGAGGGATTAACAGGGTAGGGTATGAGGGACTAACAGGGTAGGGTATGAGGAACTAGAAGGGTAGGGTATGAGGACTGGCAGGGTGGGGCATAAGAGACTAACAAAACTGGGTAGAAGGGTGTGACAATCTCCTCTTCTACACTAATCACGCCACACGTTCTCCCTAAGTCATCAAAAATATACATTTGTCATGGTGTTCAAAAATTCCTCTTTTACCAACACAAGCTCTCGTTCTTGTAGCCATTGTGATTTAGGCTGAGGGGATAGAGAGATATAGTGAAAGAAGTAGGAACAGATAAAGAGAATGACAGACATAGATATGAGGATATAATAATTGTGGAAGGGGAAGGAAAGAGGAGGTGGAGATAGTGGTAGAGGAAGCAGGGAAGGAGAGTAGGGGAGAGAGAGTGATGATATATTAAGGTTAATAGAGACAAGGGGGGATAGGATAGGTAAAGAGGATACGACAGGGCAGATTTAATCTAATTTCATGGGTAAGAGATGGCAGGAAACCTAGTGAGTGAGTGAGTGGGACAACCATTGATCGTGATCACGCCCCAGTCCACAAGATCGTACACACAAGATAGTCAAAGGAACAGAGGGAACATATTCGGCTTGTTGTCGAACACTTGAATCAAAGGAGCAATAAGTTATTACTGAGTCACTGCACGTTGACTACATATTATAGTGTTTGTAAAGATCTTTCTTGTTACACTGGTCGAGAAGATCAGATAGCGACCGTACGTGAGCTGTGGCCCATATCTACAGAACCTCGACCATATTAGTTGGTAAAATTGTCTTCGTTTTCTTTGGTGAGTGATCGTGTATTTCCAGATGTAATAACTGAAATGTGTTCAGTGTCTCCAGCAGGACCCGGCTGTACTCTCTTATTGCTGGGACCTCTATCAATCTGCCTACACGAATATCAATAAGACCCGTTTCAACTTCTCTACAAACTTTAAGAGCGTTCGGTCGAGGAGTTCAGGTACGAAAAAAGTATGTTAAGTGAGAATAAATTAACACGAGGCCAGTCAGTGTGTCAAAACACGGTCTGGCCCACATCAACTGGCAATATAATCACATAAGGCGGATCATGACGATAACACATTTGTGCTTATTGTTTCATCAAAGTACTTAGGCAACATGTTAAATCTATTGTTTGTGTGAAAGTAAAAGGAGAAGCTGTACAGGTTGATCCACAGTTCCTGTTTCAACATCTAACAAAAGCATCAGGGAGAGTGTAAGGCAGGTGAGTCGTGTAACCACCCACTGTACTCTCAAGGGTCTGGCCTAAGAAACACCTTATGGACTATGAGCTGTACACTGCTGCATCACATTAACCACTAGGAGTTGTAAACAAACACTCCAAAAGTGCCTTTATGGAGGAGACCGATGAATTTCAAAATGAACACTGTGACTCCTGTTGTCTCGGTAGGGTCGTCAAAATCCTTTGTCTGTTGTGTCATATCGTCTAACACAAAATCGTAAACATACTTTTTGGAGCGTATCTACATCTTACAGCATGATGACACTAAATGGCCGCCTTAAAATGTTATTCTCAAAGACTTAATTATCCAATGAAAAAATTCACCCACTAAAATTTAAGATCACGTTGAAGATAAACTCATTAAAGTTTTATACTGTACTATAATGGAAATTAAAGTTCACTCACTCGCACTCTTGGGCAGAAATTATAATTTAAGTTCTCATTTTAGAACAGTCTTGGCTGTTTTTAGGTCCTGCTATGGTTACTGTCTGAGTCATAATCAACCTCACTTGGCATCTTCTATTTCATTTTGGCGCATTTCATGTTGGTGTATTTCATGTTGGTGTATTTCATGTTGGTGTATTTCATGTTGGTGATCACCTGCCACCCACCAGAGACTTGGGAAGGTTAGAAATAGTGTCATCTCTGTGTTTTATGACGTCTTCGAGGTTTATATCTTCACCTCACCTCCTGAACCACATCCTCAAGACGGACCATTTCTTACCCCTGGTCGTCTTCTTAGCTAATCAGGCTTATTTAATTCTTCTCTCACAGCGCTGCGCCCCCTGGCGAGAAACTCTCCCTCATTTCTTGTAACTTTTAGAGAAGGAAAGTTTATTCTCAACTGGTTGTACAGATGAAGCGTCACAACTTCTCGATATCTTTGCTTTGTGATTATAATACCAACGTGTCTGAGTCGTGTATTTGTTTATAAACTTAATGGAATAATATTTACCCAAGTTTAAGAGGCACTAAAGACATTATAAGGGCTGGATATTTCAAATTATCTGCATCTCTTGAATCACTTGAATCAAGAGTGAGAAAATGAAATTAAAACAAAAAAGAATTGTAAGTGAATGAAATATCGAAATCCTTGAAAAAACTAAATTTCTTAAAACAGTAATGGACTAAGACAGCAGTGGAAGGTAAGGAGATTGGTGGAAAAGAAAGGAGAAGACCGAAGGAGGAAGGTAAAAGGAGGGAAGATGGAGGGGTAAAATAAAGGGGAAAGGAAGATGAAGGGGAAAGAAATGAATGGGGGAGATGGAAGGGAGGAAGAAGGGAGGGAAGATGAAGGGGTAAGATGGAGGAGAAAGACGATGGGGAGAAGAAGATGAAGGAGAAGATGAAAGGTGGAAGATGAAAGGCAGGAAGCGACAGTGCAAAATAGATCGGCAAGAGACACAGTTGTACCAGAGGTGGTAAAAATATACACCAGGAAGGAATCAGGTGTGGCAATGTAATACACTCTCTCTCTCTCTCTCTCTCTCTGTCTCCATATTATGTTGCTCAGATTTCTCTCTCTTTTTCTAAAAATACAAAACTCAACTCAATAAAGGCAACACATGTACTGTACTATGACTGCCAGTGTATTATAGCATCAACATTATTATATAAGAGTATATATTATACTTAAGCCCCCCCCTCCCAGGTATCGCCGGGATGGTTAATCTTCAGGTGGGATACGCTGGGCGGCGAGGGGAGTGACAATCTACCTGTGTCATTAAGGTCTCTGTTACCTTTTCCTGGGGCGACACTTCAGGTGAGTTATTATATAAAAAAGAGACTCACTTTATACAATACATGAAAAAATAACACCACCATTTAACTTACATAAATTAACACTCAATACAGTACTGAATGCCTAACTAGCTTAGCTCCCCCCACCCCAGCCTCCCTTGAGCGAGCAGGAGCGTGCTGTGTATGGCCACCACCCCAACCAATCACCTCGACTCAGCTAGGTGGACAGCCCACCTGCTATTACTCCCTACTACTTTACTTCCCGTTTCTATTCTTTCCTTCTCTCTTTCCTCTCCTCTCTCATGGCAAAGTCATTTCCCACTTTACTTCATCATCGTTACTCAGTAAGACAGCAGTAGACCACGACGCTTAACACTGTACCTGCCTGACTCTGGTGTTACCTGTACTGTGTTAATTGGCTTGAAGAACATACAACTTTAAAACGTGATATGAATTGTTAATTTTCATAGGAAGATGAACTAGACAAAAAACGACCTTTATAACTAAATGTCAGACCAAATACTGTCAAGAGGTGTGAACAGCTTCCATATGGAGAGGAGAGGATCTTTAATTGAAGTCTAATGTGTCACTTCACGCAATAACTCTGTGGGGTGGACACATCGACAACACAAGAGTGACCGACATATAAACACTTCCGAGACAACGATAACTAATGACTTTTTTTGTTTGTCCTTTCAGAACAAAGTTCACTCCTGGGATTATCTCTCATAAACGAAGCATCACCAAGCACAAGCACCACACACCTGTATAGGTCTTCGGTATCGTCAACCAGCAACTGTCTATATGCTAATAGTCCAGACAAAACCTTGCTTTTACTTTAACCCGGAAATAAACATCGACAGGTTTATTATAAATAATTATGACGACAGTAAGTTTTCAAGGTTCAAGTGTCCTTATTTCCTGCCAATGGTTCCAGGAAAACCTTAAAACTTACAATTAATAAATAATTAAAGATTTTTGTTTCTTGTATCTATATATATAAAACAAAGAAGTATGTATTTTTGTTTGTGTGTGTGTTTGTGTGTCCGCACGAGAATCTCGGAAACTACTATTCCGATCTGTAGTGATGATGGATAGTGTTATATGTAGTGATGATGGATGGTGTTATATGTAGTGATGATGGATGATGTTATATGTAGTGATGATGGATGGTGTTATATGTAGTGATGATGGATGGTGTTATATGTAGTGATGATGGGCGGTGTTATATGTAGTGATGATCTATCTTCTATCGATATAACACAAAGAAGTATGTCTGTTTGTGTGTGTGTGTGTGTGTTTGCTTGTGTGTCCGCACGAGAATCTCGAAAACTACTCTACCGATCTGTAGTGATGATGGATGATGTTATATGTAGTGATGATAGATGGTGTTATATGTAGTGATGATGGATGGTGTTATATGTAGTGATGATGGATGATGTTATATGTGTTATAAGTGTTTAAATAACATGGTAGATATTACTGAGCCTTCATCAGGGTTGGTGCCTCCCTCCAGGTTCCCAGAGGTACAACTATTGGTGACATTTTCTTATTCGATGGCAGCAGTTGAGTTAGATTCATTGGTTGGGAGGTACAGACAGAGTGTAAGTAGCTGTGGAAGTTTCGCGCTCCCTGATGTCGCCCAAATTGTCATAATTGAAGGTAACTGACTTGGCAACGGTAGTGCGTACGTTGGTCTTCTTAAGGATAGAGGCGGGTTGTTGGTCGGCAACATTGGATAGAACAATGAACTCAGCAGCTTGGCGGTCAAGGTTGTTCAAGGTACCATGGGCACTGTAGTAGTTAACTTCCAGTTTGTTAGTTGATTTTCGGCTGCGGCCAATGCTGTCACCATCCAATCGTCCAACAGCCTTATCACAGGAGGCTTCGTCAAAGTATCGGATGTATGCGAAGCCATAGTGTTCATTTTTGTTGTCTTTTGCGGGCATCACAAATAGGTCGATCTGTCCACATTCCTCAAACAATGGTCGAATCTGCTTAGGGGCCACACCAGGGTAGATGTTTGTTGCAACCACCACAAAGCTGGTGTCGAAGTCTACAACGAAATCCTTGCAAGCCTTCACCTCCACCTCAGACACCTTCGATACAGTGCGTCGGAACACCATTGTGATGTACTGACACTAACAGCTCTCTCACTGAGGTCAAATCAAAATTTGACCATACAGAAAGAATTACGGTTTAATAAGGTTGGAATTTAAAGAAATTGACAACAAAATGAAGCTCTGTTTATCACTATAGTATTGAGGACTGGTGTTTGTAGAGATGATGGATGGTGTTATAATATGTAGTGATGATGGATGGTGTTATATGTAGTGATGAAGGATGGCGTTATATGTAGTAATGATGGATGGTGTTATATGTAGTGATGATAGGAGGGTAATATATGTAGTGATGATGGATGGTGTTATATATAGTGATGATGCATGATGATATATGTAGTGATGATGGTTGGTGTTATATATAGTGATGCTGGATGGTGTTATATGTAGTTATGATGGATAGAGTTATATGTAGTGATGATGGATGATGTTATATGTAGTGATGATGGGTGGTGTTATATGTAGTGATGTTGGATGGTGTTATATGTAGTGATGATCGATGATATTATATGTAGTGATGATAGGATGGTTCTATATGTAGTGATGGATGGTGTTATATGTAGTGATGATGCATGATGTTATATGTAGTGATGATAGGATGGTTTTATATGTAGTGATGATGGATGGTGTTATATGTAGTGATGATGCATGATGTTATAAGTAGTGATGATGGTTGGTGTTATATGTAGTGATGCTGGATGGTGTTATATGTAGTGATGATGGATAGAGTTATATGTAGTGATGGATGATGTAATATGTAGTGATGATGGGTGGTGTTATATGTAGTGATGTTGGATGGTGTTATATGTAGTGATAATGGATGATATTATATGTAGTGATGATAGGTTGGTTTTATATGTAGTGTTGATGGATGGTGTTATATGTACTGATGATGCATGATGTTATATGTAGTGATGATGGGTGGTGTTATATGTAGTGATGCTGGATGGTGTCATATGTAGTGATGATGGATGGAGTTATATGTAGTGATGATGGATGATATTATATGTAGTGATGATGGTTGGTGTTATATGTAGTGATGATGGATGGTGTTATATGTCGTGATGGATGGGTCTATATGTAGTGATGGTGGATGGTGTTACATGTAGTGATGATGGATCGTGTTATATGTAGTGATGATGGATAGTGTTATATGTAGTGATGATGATGGATGGTGTTATAAGTAGTGATGATGGATGTTGTTATATGTAGTGATGAAGGATGGTGTTAGTGAAGATTGTGAAGTGAGATGTAGTGAAGATTGTGAGGTGAGGTGTAGTGAAGATTGTGAAGTGAGATGTAGTGAAGATTGTGAAGTGAGATGTGGTGAAGATTGTTAAGTGAGATGTAGTGAAGATTGTGAAGTGAGATGTAGTGAAGATTGTGAAGTGAGATGTAGTGAAGATTGTGAAGTGACATGTAGTGAAGATTGTGAAGTGAGATGTAGTGAAGATTGTGAAGTGAGATGTAGTGAAGATTGTGAAGTGAGATGTAGTGAAGATTGTGAAGTGAGATGTAGTGAAGACTGTGAAATAAGATGTAGTGAAGATTATGAAGTGAGATGTAGTGAAGATTGTGAAGTGAGATATAGTGAAGATTGTGAAGTGAGATGTAGTGAAGATTGTGAAATAAGATGTAGTGAAGATTATGAAGTGAGATGTAGTGAGGATTGTGAAGTGAGATGTAGTGAAGATTGTGAAGTGAGATGTAGTGAAGATTGTGAAGTGAGATGTAGTGAAGATTATGAAGTGAGATGTCGTGAAGATTGTGAAGTGAGATGTAGTGAAGACTGTGAAGTGAGATGTGGTGAAGATTGTGAAGTGAGATATAGTGAAGATTGTGAAGTGAGATGTGGTGAAGATTGTGAAGTGAGATGTAGTGAAGATTGTGAAGTGAGATTTTAGTGAAGATTGTGAAGTGAGATGTAGTGAAGATTGTGAAGTGAGATATGAGTGAAGATTGTAGTGAGATGTAGTGAAGATTATAGAGTGAGGATATCGTGAAGATTGTGAAGAGTGAGATGTAGTGAAGATTGTGAAGTGAGATGTTGTGAAGTGAGATTTGTGAAGTGAAGTGAGTGATGTAGTGAAGATTGTGAAGTGAGATGTAGTGAAGATTTGTGAAGTGAGATGTGGTGAAGATTGTGAAGTGAGATGTAGTGAAGATTGTGAAGTGAGATGTAGTGAAGATTGTGAAGTGAGATGTGGTGAAGATTGTGAAGTGAGATGTAGTGAAGATTGTGAAGTGAGATGTAGTGAAGATTGTGAAGTGAGATGTAGTGAAGATTGTGAAGTGAGATGTAGTGAAGATTTTGAAGTGAGATGTAGTGAAGATTGTGAAGTGAGATGTAGTGAAGATTGTGAAGTGAGATGTAGTGAAGATTGTGAAGTGAGATGTAGTGAAGATTGTGAAGTGAGATGTAGTGAAGATTGTGAAGTGAGATGTAGTGAAGATTGTGAAGTGAGATGTAGTGAAGATTGTGAAGTGAGATGTAGTGAAGATTGTGAAGTGAGATGTAGTGAAGATTGTGAAGTAAGAAGTGGTAAAGATTGTGAAGTAAGATATGGTAAAGATTGTGAAGTGAGATGTAGTGAAGATTGTGAAGTGAGATGTAGTGAAGATTGTGAAGTGAGATGTAGTGAAGATTGTGAAGTGAGATGTAGTGAAGATTGTGAAGTGAGATGTAGTGAATATTGTGGAGTGAGATGTAGTGAAGATTGTGAAGTGAAATGTAGTGAAGATTGTGAAGTAAGATTATAAAGTAAACTGTAGTAATTGAGGTTAAACGAACGCCGGTTATTCTGTAGTGTATCCGTGTCTTGTTAACGTGGAACCAACATGGCGGTGGTTCTCAATATAGATACGTTATTTTGCCGGGAATTTCTGTCAAAACGAAATATGAATCAACCATATTTAGCCTAAATTAACCTAGCGGCTTTATTATATATTCTAAGGTGTTTAAGTTGGATAGATCAGATCAGGTTAGGTAAAGTCAGGTTGGGTTAGGTTAGGTTAGTTTTGTTAATTTTGCCAGTTAGAGGCTAGTTTATTGTGCCCCCCATACTCATCCTGTGAGCGGTAGTGCAAAGAGATTACAAAGTGGTGTTAGATGAGGTAGGTGGTTAAGTTAAGTTTCAATAGGTTAGGTTAGATTACGTCAGGTTGGATTAAGTTAAGTTAGGTTAGGTAGGTAATAAGTAGATAGGTTACGGTCGGTAGGTGGGAAAGTTAGGTTTGATTAGGTTAGCTTATGTCAGACGGGGAGGTTAGGTTCGATTATGTCAGGTTAGGTTCGATTATGTCAGGTTAGGTTAGATTACGTCAGGTTAGGTTAGATTATGGCAGGTTAGGTTAGATTATGTCAGGTTAGGTTAGATTATGTCAGGTTAGGTTAGATTATGTCAGGTTAGGTTAGATTATGTCAGGTTAGGTTAGATTATGTCAGGTTAGGTTAGATTACGTCAGGTTAGGTTAGATTACGTCAGGTTAGATTATGTAGGTTAGATTATGTCAGGTTTGGTTAGATTATGTCAGGTTAGGTAAGTAGGTGGAGGTGGGTAAAAAAGGTTAGGTTAGGTCGGCAGGTTTTAGTGTAGGAGCTTAAGTAATCCCGTAAAAATTTCATGTTAATTTTTGACACCATACATCGTAATAATCCTTATAAACTATGTTAAGGAACTGTGGTGTAATTTTTTCTGAACGGCTTATTATAAGTTTTATGCCATTAAAGAAGTTTTATCAAAGAGCGGCGTAATGAACCACAGACGTATTACCATTAACTCCTAAGTAACTTAAAACATGACTAATAACCTATGAACATGTAGTATTATATCATTACAATTTATTGTAATATATTATGAATGCTGTTATAATATCTTAAGTGTGTTACAAACATGGCTGCTCATATATGCCATCCTGTCTCTGGCAAAGAAGAGATTGCAGTCAGTAAAATTAATTGCTAAAGACAAATACTGGAAATTAAACATATACTTATTACCATTATCTGAAAAGCTTAGAACCACCGTTTTATATTTATTAAAAGTTTGTAGTGTTATACATCATGTGTATACAAGTCACAAGTTATTATTAACGACATTGCTTCAGTCCTCGTCATCAGAGTCTTCTGTGTACAACAGATTCCTTCACCTTGTTTAGGCATTTCTCATCATCTGCTTGACAGTTACACATCTCGGTGCATGTCATGCTATTCTTTCTGATTCTTTCTGTATGAACATGACAATGATCCACATTTCCTGACGCCACATCCACATTTAACAAGTTCTGTGATTGCTTCTGGAGCTGGTGGTTGGTCTGATATTACTAGTATGAAACAGTCATTGTCAATCTTCCAGCCATGCTCTAATTGTGAAAGCATTTCACTGTCTGCATCACAAGACCACAGAAGAGCTTGATACCTTCCTCTCAATATATGATACTTTAGAGTTGCTGCAGTCGCTGGTAGTTCTCCAGCTTCTGCCTGCGTTATCTTGAAGAGATGCCATCTAAGTTTTGACAGTTTAGTGAAAGTCATTCGTGGACAGTAGAGCTTAAATACAAATTCCTCTAGACCAATATACTGTACATGTCTGCTGGAGGGCATTTGGTCTACTCAGCATCTTGAATGCATCTAGGACTTTTGTGTTAGATTTCATCAAAGTGCTCCAACATGCTTTCTTTCCTTTGCCAACAAATTTTCCAATGCAGTCAGATCCTGTGAAGGCATGGAAACCTGTAAGGCTCTCTGCCCAATGTGTCGTCGCTCACCAGTTCCTGTTATCATACTTGTATTTTCTCCAAGTTGAGGCTGCTTTAATATGCCAAACACATCAGTGACTGGTGACTTGATATGTTCAGTGCTGCCCTTCTGTGATGCATATACTGTATGTCCTGCTTAAGTTCTATAACTTGTGATAACAATTTGATGGTTGAAGTCTTATTTGCTGCTTTCCACGACAGTAGATTAACCTTGGACAGCTTTTCCCAGATGCCCAATGGACCAACAATACGTTCCTTGACAAAATTTACATAATTTTGTCTTCCAACTTCATATGCACATAGATTGTCATATTTGGCATTTTCTGGCATTACAGCTCCAGTTACCAAGTTTATAAGAGCATCATTTTCCTGGGATTACAGTCACCAATAACATTGTGTAGCTTCTGTACATCAGCATATTGACAGCTGACAATAGCTGTAGAGAGCTCATGGTATTCTGTTCTTTTGTAATCTTTATGAGTTTGATATTTTATGTAATGAACTTAATTTGAAAACCCAAATGGTAGTATATGATCTTTTATCACCTTAGACACTCTGTGCGTCATGCCTCTCAAGTGATTTTTTTCCTCTCTTACTTCTCTGGACAAATACGACCTTTATCCCATCAGAAAAAATATCACCATATATTTTCTTAATCTACAGGTGCCAAGGTTTAAAATGACGGATGGTGTTAAAAATTAACCTGAAATTTTTACGTGACCACATATTGTCTTGTTGGGTTTCTGAGAGAACTTCACGGCTAAATAGCGCCTCTGTATTGATAGCCGGTACATGTCGTAATATCCACCGCTCATAGTTAAATCTTTATGTCCGTTTATTTTGTCCTAATTTAAGTATCAAAGAGTGTTTTCATTTTTAAGTATCTTAAGTATCTTTTTTCCCCACTCCTAAGTATCTAAGTATGATTTATTTTCATTTATAAGTAACTAACCATATTTTTGTTTTCATTATAAAATGTGATTGATATAGACAACAGAAGTAAATATCAGCTGGAGGTCGTAAACGAAGCTGATGTGAAGTATTTTGACTCGCTGTTCCCACGAACTAATTGCTTCACTGGTTTATACCGAAGAAATAAAACCGTCAACGAACCATCCGATTCAAATGTGTCTTAGGCGATACAGGGTGTTTATGCGTCACTCTGATACCAAGAATGACTTTGTGTACTGTGGTGAAGCTGAGGGTAGGATAGGGTTGGGTTGGGTTGGGATGGGTTAGGATTACGCATGTGTGGGTATATTCTGTCGCATTTTATAGGTATCTTGCGTCTTTCTCTTTATTCCTTCTTTATCATGAGTATCTGTGCCTATTAATACACCACCTCGCAGGATAGTGGAAGAGGAATGGATAGTAACGAGATAATATTCTTACATATACCTTAGCTTGATTACAGGTAACATCAGGTAGAAGTTACATGACTCTTAAGAGTTTTCCTCGACTTGGCTGATTCAACTGTAAGACTTGCTGTATTTATCCTTATTAAAATCCTCCACCTGTAAGACCATCCACTTGTAAGACCCTCCACCTGTAAGACCCTCCACTTGTAAGACTCTCCACTTGTAAAACCCTTTAGGGATTTGAAATACCTTCTCGTCTTGGCTCCACTAGTACTGTACACACCCTCTCTAGCCTTAGTTTACAGTAATGTTGAAGTATATAATGAAGACTCACAGCTCATGGGTTAGAAAAACAAAAGATGCTTGTTTTATTTATTTATTTATTTATTTATTTACTTATAGTTTATTTTAGAATCCCCGAAAGTTAGAACAAAATGGCTGACGGGACTCACAAGCGGGCGGTGTTTACAGTATGGACCAAGAATAAAAAATAAATGAAAAATAAAATAAATAAATCGTAAATTGGTGCATTGTTTCTCCAGGGGTAATTATAGAAGTACAAATGTTCTCCAGCAGTGGGTAACGATCATAGTCACGTATAGAGCTTCCGACGCAGGTAGATTGATATAGATGCATTACCTTGAGTTAGTGGGTTACAGGGGCTTCTTACACGATAATATTAAAGGTGTTTTTTCCTTCTGTTTGTGGCACTTGAGGTGTTTAGGTTAGGTTTAATTAAAATGGTTTAGTTATAATAGTTATATTATGATAAGTTAAGTTGAATTTAGAACTTTTGATTTACATATATCGTGTTTTAGAAGGATTTGTTAGCTAATAAGTTTAATTTGGATAAGTTTAGTTTAATTTAGATCATTTGATTTTACAAGGTCGTATTATAATGACTGGGAACCATATAGAAACCTGTTAGAAGTAAATATTTCTACGGCAGTGAATGAGTAGGTCAATAAGTGGTGTATAGAGCTGCTGACGCAACTTAAACGGTATATACTGTACATTATATGTTATCAGAGCTTTCCTGTTGTACGTAACCGCCTCCGTCAAAGTGTCTTAGTGGCTCATGTGAAGATTAGCCTCTAGTTTATTTAACCTCAAGATTAACTACACTGGCACCTGACCTGACCTGACCTGACCTGACCTACCTACCCTACCCTACCCTACCCTACCCTACCCTACCCTACCCTAACCTAACCTAACTTAATCTAACCTAACTTAACTTCCCATGTAGCGTTAGGTTAATCATTAGTTGAAATAAGCTGGGAGGGTTAATCTTCATGTAATCTATCTTAATTAACAATTTTGGTCAGGTGAGGCCTTCTTTACCTTACTCGAGAGCAGGAGGAAGAGGACCTGACCTCACCTGACCTGACCTACCCTACCCTACCCTACCCTACCCTACCCTACCCTACCCTACCCTAACCTAACCTAACTTAATCTAACCTAACTTAACTTCCCATGTAGCGTTAGGTTAATCATTAGTTGAAATAAGCTGGGAGGGTTAATCTTCATGCAATCTATCTTAATTAACAATTTTGGTCAGGTGAGGCCTTCTTTACCTTACTCGAGAGCAGGAGGAGGAGGACTTGCTAACGTCTACAGATCATCGTCAACCAAGGCAGATATTGAATACCTTTTGTTTACCTTCGTGGCTTAAGAACACATCTTAACACCATAAGACTATTCGCCTCAATGCAATAATACAGTAATTGATTATTGTATTCTAATAAAATTTACGGTGTATCTTTTGAACCAGATTTATTGTTTGACTTTTGTGAATGAGAAACTGGTTGAGGTGTATTGTGGTAAACATCCTTAAGAGCAGCTCTGTGTGTTCTTACGACCTCAAAGTAACACAAAAGGTAGCCAATATCTACCCTTGGTCAGTCACTTTATGTAGATGTCAATTGTGTCATTTTTCTAGACTTAGTGCCCCCTGGAGGAGAAAGTAAATACAATGTTGATTTATTTTGGTCACAACACACGCTAGTAGATTATTTTTTCCTATTTAACTAAATAATTAACACTATGTAGCTAACTAATTATATGACTCAAAGATGGTAACCAATATGGCGTCGATATTGTTCACATACTCTCTGATTAATAGATGTATTGTCTGTTTAATTTTAGGGAAGAATTTAATTTATAAACTTTTGAGAATCTGGATACAGGAGTTTTGTCTTTGCGCGCGCGCGCGTGCGTGTGTGTGTGTGTGTGTGTGTGGTGATGATGATGATGACGGATACTTTCCTCTGCAGTGAAAAAAATATCTTGACATTGCAAAGTTTAACTGTAAGCCGAAGGAACGTTTGTAATGTGACTTATTATGTGAAATTGTAACTTGAAATTCTTTGTGAAAAAATATTTCCCTATAAAGTTTGGCAGTAAATGAAGTATTACATCAAGGTGTAACTTGTAGTTCCTTGTGGAGTAAATTACCTAAGTGGACGATACAGCTACTCCAGGGTGTAAGACCTAGAGTAGAAAGTCTTAAGACCTTACCTGAGGTTGAAAGACTCTTATAGTGGAACGTCTTAGGTATTGAAACTTTAATTACAGTAAATAAAATATAATCTACCTAAACATTCCTTCACCTGGCGACAACTAATGATACAGGTGGTGTAATAGCTCTTTAAAATTCCTCCGTTTGATATAATAATGACCATACATGAACTTATAATGTGCAATATCTTGATAACACATTAGCTGCAACATTACACATAGTCCAGTGTATGTGTAGTGAGGGACATCTACCTAAATGAGTTACAGAATGTGGAGTTGAGGCCAAAAAATGTTTGGACATGTTTGAGATCATCAGTTGAGCCAAACGTTTATACTCAATATTGTTTTAATGGTATTTTAGAGCGACCGAAAAATGTAAACAAAATGGCCGGCTAGGCTCGGGGGATCCACGAGTCCTCTTATGAAGGATCGACAATAAATGAAAACAAATCAGATTAATTTAAACACATTTCCAAGAGTATTAGATCCTGTAAAGAGAGAAAATTAATACTTGATATTTGTAGAAGCTTTTTTTTTTCTTCCGTTTTCGTCTTGGTTAAAACAATTGTGGTGGTGTTACCTGTTCCAAGACCTTAATACTCAAAGGTACACATGATGATTTGTTCCCAAGTCCGAGGATATACTTCACAAAACAGATTAACTTTAGGACACAATGATGGCGAACAAAATAACATCAACATTGCGTACAGCACATATCTTGCTTTGACTCTTAACTCTTGTAATTTTTCGTAATGTTAGTGAATGAAATTGAGATTCTGGCCATATTTTCCTGTTTTTCTTTCTAATCAAGTGTAAAGGAAGATGTACTGTTTATTGATGGATTTGGTGATGTCTTAATAGTGTATTAGTGTGTTAATATTACACAGGTTTGGTATAGTGGTGACGGTAATGTAGTGTAGTAAGATTTTAACACATGGAGGTGAATTTGTCTTTTATGTTGAGGATTTAAGAACATAAGAACATAAGAAAATAAGGAGTCTGCAATAGGTCGGTTGGCCTGTGCATGACAGCTCCTGTCGAGAGTTACTACCACTCTCTATCATCCATGAATCTATCTAGCCTCCTTTTGAAACTTTCCAGAGTTCCCGCACTTACTACAAAGTTGCTAAGCTTGTTCCACTCGTCCACCACCCTATTTGTGAACCAGTTTCTTCCTATCTCCCTCCTAAACCTAAACTTATCCAACTTGAATCCGTTGCTCCGAGTCCTATCCTGCTCGGATATTATAAGAACTTTATCTATATCCCCTTTATTGATTCCTTTCACCCACTTAAATACTTCTATCATATCTCCCCGCACTCTTCGTCTTTCTAGGGAATGCAAGTTAAGTTTCTGTAACCTATCCTGATATGGAAGGTTTCTAAGTCCCGGAATCATTTTTGTCATTCTTCGCTGCACCGACTCTAGTGAATTTATATCCATTCTATAATAGGGGCACCAGAACTGAACCGCATAATCGAGGTGCGGCCTGATTTGTTAAAGGGAAGATCTGGTGGACGGGGATAATTGTCTGGTTGTGATGGACACGGCTCACCTAACCTAACCCAATCTAACCTAACCCAACCCAACCTAACCCAACCTAACCCAACCCAACCTAACCTAACCCCTATATATGTGTGAGATAAGGTTCTGATTCAAGAACAAGATGCACAAGTTCGAATCCAAATTGAGCTGTAGGGTTTGTTGACTAATTCGGGGCTTCACATTCATAAAACTCTCAAATGGGATACGACTAAACCCGAAGCCCCATCTTCCGTCGGTCGGTCGTTGGTGTCAGGTCAAAGTTCAGTTTGTAGTTCACCTCCTGTGATATGTGTCATTTATCGAAACGAAACATGAGGTTAACGTGAAACAAAACCTCGAAGCAACACGTATAAACAGGGTCGAGTTTTCATCGGATTTTACGTCATGAAATTTTCCATCTTGAGAGAGAGAGATTGATTGATTGATTCCGATGCTGAAATTAACACTAAAATTTTATACTGTAATTGAGATAAATGCAGGTAAGGTTGGCGTATGGAATTATTGAAGGACGATCACAGAAATGTTTTACCTGTTTCCTGTGATGTAAGTCCAAAATGGTGTTAATTGTCATGGGTTTATACGTCCAAAATGTTCTTCATATCGTAGGGTTTTACATCCAAATATGCCATCCAAGTCCATATGTCCATTCATCCAGTTAGCTGTTTATCCATCCACCGATTCACCCACCTACCCATCTCTCATCCCATTCAGTCACCCATCTACCCATCTATCCTCCCATTCAGTCTCCCATCCATCCATCCATCCATCCTTCCATCCATCACACGAGGAATAGAATGACCCACTTATAATTTTTCTCTTTCCTGCTGCACTAAGGATCAACCACCCAGAGTGGTATGGCTACCCTGAGTAAGTACACTCTGTATTCCTCCTTTACTCTATTGTGGGTGTAGGTGGTGGGTAGTGTGTGTTTGTGGGTGTAGAACGTGGATAGTAGGTTTGTTTGTGGGTGTAGGGCGTCGATAGTAGGTTTGTTTGTGGGTGTAGGGAGTGGATAGTAGGTTTGTTTGTGGGTGTAGGGAGTGGATAGTAGGTTTGTTTGTGGGTGTAGGGAGTGGATAGTAGGTTTGTTTGTGGGTGTGGGGCGTGGATAGTAGGTTTGTTTGTGGGTGTAGGGAGTGGATAGTAGGTTTGTTTGTGGGTGTGGGGCGTGGATAGTAGGTTTGTTTGTGGGTGTGGGGCATGGATAGTAGGTTTGATTGTGGGTGTAGGGCATGGATAGTAGGTTTGTTTGTGGGTGTAGGGCGTGGATAGTAAGTTTGTTTGTGGGCGTAGGGCGTGGATAGTAGGTATGTTTGTGGGTGTAGGGAGTGGATAGTAGGTTTGTTTGTGGGTGTTTGGGAGTAGATAGTAGGTATGTTTGTGGGTGTAGTAGAACGTGGATAGTAGGTTTGTTTGTGGGTGTAGGGCGTGGATAGTAGGTTTGTTTGTGGGTGTAGGGCGTGGATAGTAGGTTTGTTTGTGGGTGTAGGGCATGGATAGAAGGTTTGCTTGTGGGTGTAGGGCGTGGATAGTAGGTTTGTTTGTGGGTGTGGGGCGAGGATAGTAGGTTTGTTTGTGGGTGTAGGGCGTGGATAGTAGGTTTGTTTGTGGGTGTAGGGCGTGGATAGTAGGTTTGTTTGTGGGTGTGGGGCGTGGATAGTAGGTTTGTTTGTGGGTGTGGGGCGTGGATAGTAGGTTTTTTTGTGGGTGTGGGGCGTGGATAGTAGGTGTGTTTGTGGGTGTAGAGCGTGGATAGTAGGTATGTTTGTGGGTGTAGAGCGTGGATAGGAGGCATGTTTGTGGGTGTAGGGCGTGGATAGTAGGTATGTTTGTGGGTGTAGGGAGTGGATAGTAGGTTTGTTTGTGGGTGTTTGGGAGTGGATAGTAGGTATGTTTGTGGGTGTAGATACATACATTGTTAAGAGGAATAAATCAAAATGGGAAGAAGATTAAGATAAATATACTGATGATTAATGGTACAGGTGAGTTAATAAAATTGATATAAATAGATAAATACAGTAGATAGATAGATAGATAGATAGATACAGTAGATAGATAGATAGATAGATGTATGATTTTGTATACCGCAAGAGTAACTAAATATTCCTGTACCTGTATTTTCTTTCAGTTACAAAATACACAGGATTATAAATATGAGTATGCACATTGCACATCAGGTGTTACAGTCAGTGGTAATATTTTGTAATACTCTTAAGTGATGAGGTAACAGAGGAAATAGACGGATACTAACGGAGAGTTTTTGTAGAATTAGACAGACATTCAGACAGTAAAACTTCTTCCGACAATACAAATTTTGACGGTGGAATTTATACACGAGAGTGTATGGATAATTATGATGAGCTGAATTATGACATCTACGTCTGATAATCCGTTGTTTAGAATGGATTATTATTATTTTTGTTGAGTTATTTAACAGTTCGAGAAAAGGTTTATTATGGTACTATGTCCTATTATCACACAAGGTCATAATTGAAGTAAAATAACCAATTATACTGTATTATTTTAGACAATACATAAGAACATAAGAACATAAGAATGGAGGAAACTGCAGCGGGCCTATTGGCCCATACTGGGCAGTCCCGTTTACACCCAACCCCTATTGCTCATATGAGCATCCAACCTATGTTTGAAGCAATTCAGCGTATTCTAGTTAATAATGATATTTGGTAACTTGTTTCATTCATCCACTACTCTGTTTCCAAACCAGTGTTTACCTATTTCACGCCTAAATTTAAATTTGTCTAATTTAAAACCATTGTTACGAGTTCGCTCCTGGTTGGATAGTTTGAGTACCTTTGTAATGTCACCTTTGTTTAGCCCTGCCTTCCACTTATACACCTCTATCAGGTCGCCCCTCGCTCTACGTCTCTCAAGGGAGTGCAAATTAAGAAGCTTTAACCTGTCTCTATACTCAAGGTTCCTAATGCCCGGGATTAGTCTTGTCATTCTCCTCTGAATTATTTCCAAGGATTCTATATCCATTCTGTAATACGGTGACCAGAACTGAACTGCGTAATCCAGGTATGGTCTCACAAGAGCAAGATACAGTTTTAGGATGGCCTCGCTAGTCTTGTAACTAACACTCCTTTGTATGAACCCAAGTACTTTATTAGCCTTGTTACGAGCAAAAACACATTGTTTACTTAGCTTAAGGTTCCTACTTATCATTACTCCTAAATCTCTCTCGCAGTCGGATTTCTCTATGGCATCGTTGTTCATCTGGTATCTGGTTTCCCTGTTTACATCTCCTATACTGAGTACTTTACATTTGTCCACGTTGAATTTCATCTGCCATTTTCAGACCATTCGAAAAATTTGTTTAGATCTTCCTGTAGTTTTGCGGAGTCCTCGTCAGATTTAATTACACGTCCTATTTTAGTGTCATCAGCAAATTTACTTATGTTGCTGTCTATGCCGATATCTATGTCGTTTATGTATATAATAAATAATAATAGTCCAAGTACTGAGCCTTGGG
>NW_024721645.1:0-13502 GCF_018991925.1 Homarus americanus | reverse complement strand
CTGAAGGCTGCTGTGTTGTGAGTCATGGATGAGTTCTGCTGCCTGGATGACATGATCAATGCTGGAGAGGGTACTGAAGGCTGCTGTGTTGTGAGTCATGGATGAGTTCTGCTGCCTGGGTGATATGATCAGTGCTGGAGGGGGTGCTGAAGGCTGCTGTGTTGTGAAGTTTAGGGAATTCTTGTCTTTATTGTCAGCACGAGGACTTTCCCATCACATGAAAGGAAGAATGTATACAACTGGTGTGAGAAGTGTGGTGTTATATATCCGTGAAACATGGGCAGTTAAAGAGGATGACATATGCAGTCTTGAGTGAACTGAAATGAGAATGGTGAGGTGGATGTGTACTGTGACGCTGAAAGATGAGAATCACCGTTCAGAGCTAAGAGGACGGCCGGGTATTGAGAGTATCGGCCAAGATTTACGTATAAGTAGACCGAGATCGGGAGTGTGGGGAGAATGGATGAGACCAGCTGGGTTAAGTGGTGCATGAGTCTAAATGTGGTGAGGAGGAGAGCCAGTGATAGGTGGCCAAGAATGACATGGGGAGAGATTGTAAGAAATGATCTTAGAACCTGACAAGACAGACTGCAAGAGATGGTGTGGAAAATGGCTGTATGATTTGGATGATGATGATGATTTTGTTCTATCTTTCTGTCTAACTTTCAGGCTATCTATCTGTCTGTCTGTCTGTCTATCTATCTATCTATCTATCTATCTATCTATCTATCTATCTATCTATCTATCTATCTATCTATCTATACTACTGTACTGTATTTCTCACCATATTAAAGGCAACCACAGATATAGCATGAAAGGTTTATAGTCTCAAGAAAGTTCACCTATACTAAACTTTCATAAAAGGAACAAATATTTAAATGAGAAAAATTGCAATGTGTTCCATAACCTGTACAGTACAGTTGACCCTCGCCAAGTGAGGAACGGATAAAAATAATAATAATAATATATAAGAGGAAGGAAAAATACTGCATGCCATTTGACAACTGTTTCACTTAAGATGTGGGAGACAGGGATGTGCTCCCCCCTCGTGGGCTGACTCCTGCCGACGTAATAAAAGTTAATGTGTGTTTTATTACCTTTTGATAATAATTTTTTGACAGTCTAAGAAAGCTTGTGTGTGCATGTAACTGCTAAAAAAGTGAACAAAACTACGTATATCTACCCAAAACTACGATTTGAAAAATAACAATAGCACAGCTTGACCTGGTGTATATGTATACAGTTATATATGATGTAGGGTGAATTATGGAGACATTTGTTAGGTTAAAAATATGTCTTATATGGTGGGAAATATGGTATATCTCTCTACATCTTTCTGTCCATCTGTCTACAGTATATCTGTCTTATATGTACTGTAGACAGAACTACTGTACTAACCATGATAAACAGTTGACAATGCATGTGATTAATACCTGGAATACAAATATTTGCAGGAAAATGTCCAATATATTCAGCAACTAGACCACTTTAGAACCAAGAAAATATTGTTTATTGTTTTTATACCAAAACACTGGTGATTGTCTCTCAGATATATCAGGAGTTGTATATCTTTTGTGGTGCATCACTGTGTCCTGGGTTCATTCCCCAGCCTGGGACAGATGTTACCCTCACTACCAAACATGGCAGGTTTTCTCCAGGTACAATACTACAGTTTCCTCCCATACTGTACAGTATTAACAGACCAACTGCCCAAACGGCTCATTACTGGTAATTACGATGTCGCTACGTTAAATTATACAAAGGTGAATCCTAATTTAATGTTGACTCGGCCATAGTGAGCTTCTATGCCACTGATGAATGAGTCTTGATCACACACAACTATAAGGTGGCCTTCTCTTGCCACTCCATCTTCCCTCTGGCCTTTATTGTGGAAAAGCCAAGAATTATTATTGTGTGAGGATGTAGTGGATCTCTGAGGTAACAATGATAAATATTTTGGTGTTAAGTCGGTACTGTGCAGGTCTGACCCACCACTACTGCAGGGAGTGAAGACCTTCCTTAAAAGGTTTAACTTGGCAGTGTTCACAAGGTCACAACACAGACGTCCTCAATGGCACTTGATGGTTTATAACAAAGCCATTTTTTATTATACTAACTTTTGACCTTGATGATGTGGTTCAGCCATTATCAGATGCAGGTCAGGAACACAAAGGACTGTTCCTCTATAATGCTCACTGAGTAAATAAGGATGGATTACATTCTTAACTCTCAAATGGCAGCCATCACCTAAAGAAGTTAGCTGTAGGGATGGGAGTCATCACCTGCACTGAATGTTAACTGTAGGGATGGTAGTCATCACCTGCAGAACAAAGCTGTAGGGATGGTAGTCATCACCCGTAGTTAGCTAGATGGGATCACCTAAAGAAGTTAGCTGTAGGGATGGGAGTCATCACCTGCAGAAGTTAACTGTAGGGATGGTAGTCATCACCTGCAGAACAAAGCTGTAGGGATGGCAGGGAGGGATGATCATTAACTAAGTGATAAAGAAGGTACCTGTAGCTGCCTTGTCTATATACATGGTGAACTGTATACCTGTGTTGTGTATATACATGGTGAACTGTATACATGTGTTGTGTGTATACATGGTGAACTGTATACCTGTGTTGTGTGTATACATGGTGAACTGTATACCTGTGTTGTCTATATACATGGTGAACTGTATACCTGTGTTGTGTATATACATGGTGAACTGTATACCTGTGTTGTGTGTATACATGGTGAACTGTATACCTGTGTTGTGTATATACATGGTGAACTGTATACCTGTGTTGTGTATATACATGCTGAACTGTATACCTGTGTTGTGTATATACATGGTGAACTGTATACCTGTGTTGTGTATATACATGGTGAACTGTATACCTGTGTTGTGTATATACATGGTGAACTGTATACCTGTGTTGTGTATATACATGGTGAACTGTATACCTGTGTGTGTTGTATATATACATGAGGAATGTACACCTGTGTTGTATATATACATGGTGAACTGTATACCTGTGTTGTGTAGCATACATGTGAACTGTATACCTGTGTTGTGTGAGCACATGGTGAACTGTACACCTGTGTTGTGTATATACATGGTGAACTGTATACCTGTGTTGTGTATACATGGTGAACTGGGATACCTGTGTTGGTCTATATACACAGAACTGTGGTACTGTAAAGGTCTATACATGGTGAACTGTATACCTGTTAAAGGTGGCGGCTACGGTGAACTTTCGTATACCTGTGTTAGTATATACATGGTGAACTGCATACCTGTGTTGTGTGCATATACATGCAGAACTGTATACCTGTGCTGGTGGGGTATACACATGGTGAATCAGTATACCCGTGTTGTGTATATACATGGTGAACTCTGTATACCTGTGTTAGTATATACATGGTGAACTGTATACCTGTGTTGTAGTATACATGGTGAACTGTATACCTGTGTTGTCTATATACATGGTGAACTGTATACCTGTGTTGTCTATATACATGGTGAACTGTATACCTGTGTTGTCTATATACATGGTGAACTGTATACCTGCGTTGTGTATATTGTATTAGCTGTGGTGAGATACCAAACTATCTCACTTGTTAACGAGTGTAGGTTAGTCACTGGTACCTTTGATGCAGCTGAGTGAGATATATGGTCATCTCACGTCATGTCACCTTTGATACAGCTGAGTGAGATATATGGTCATCTCACGTCATGTCACCTTTGATACAGCTGAGTGAGATATATGGTCATCTCACGTCATGTCACCTTTGATACAGCCGAGTGAGATATATGGTCATCTCACGTCATGTCACCTTTGATGCAGCTGAGTGAGATATATGGTCATCTCACGTCATGTCACCTTTGATGCAGCTGAGTGAGATATCAGGTCATCTCACGTCATGTCACCTTTGATACAGCCGAGTGAGATATATAGTCATCTCACGTCATGTCACCTTTGATGCAGCTGAGTGAGATATCTGGTCATCTCACGTCATGTCACCTTTGATGCAGCTGAGTGAGATATATGGTCATCTCACGTCATGTCACCTTTGATGCAGCTGAGTGAGATATCGGGTCATCTCACGTCATGTCACCTTTGATGCAGCTGAGTGAGATATCAGGTCATCTCACGTCATGTCACCTTTGATACAGCTGAGTAAGATATCGGGTCATCCCATGTCATGTCACCTTTGATACAGTCGTTGATAGTTTAAATCGTCACAGCTGTCCTGGGTTGTACTTGTAATTATCTTGGCTTGAAAGTTAAACAAGACACACAGGTACTGTTCTCTTCACTCGTTGTTCCTTGGTTTAATGTAACCACACGTGCTGATTTAATAGTTATATTGGGTAGTAATGTCTGTACAATTATTTTGTATTGACAGACTAATGAGCATTAGCTATTGGCTTGTAATTAGCTGATATACGTATTTAGAGAGAGGTACAGCCCGGAGAGCTGGTCTCACTTTAGGGCATCGTGTCGGGCTGTGAACTGGGCTGAACTCTCTTGAGTCTGGTGACTGGTGGTTGGACGGTAACCACACTTCAACAGGTCATTAACTAAACAGCCTACCACACACTGAGGGTTGAGTCTGTAGTTTAATGGGCTGTACACCCGAGGAGGTGTGACAGAACAAATGTTTATGGGCTGTACACCCTAGAAGGTGTGACAGAACAAATGTTTATGGGCTGTACACCCGAGGAGGTGTGACAGAACAAATGTTTATGGGCTGTACACCCTAGGAGGTGTGACAGAACAAATGTTTATGGGCTGTACACCCTAGAAGGTGTGACAGAACAAATGTTTATGGGCTGTACATCCTAGGAGGTGTGACAGAACAAATGTTTATGGGCTGTACACCCGAGGAGGTGTGACAGAACAAATGTTTATGGGCTGTACATCCTAGGAGGTGTGACAGAACAAATGTTTATGGGCTGTACACCCTAGGAGGCGTGACAGAACACATGCTTATTTAGTTGTATGCTCAATAGTCTGGGTGATAGAATATATAAAATGAATATACGTCCTTAGCTCATAATATTTATATAATATAAATGTAACAGAGGCTAATACAATATACTGAACTGTATACCTATACAGTATTGTTTATATACATGGTGAACTGTATACCTGTATTGGCTATATACATGCTGAACTGTATACCTACATTGTCTATATGCAGGTTGAACCAATTGTAAACTTATATGATAAGTTTACATAATAAATATATATCCATCTATCTAAAGTGGTCTAGCGTATGTAAATATTTTGATCTTTTCCCTGATAATGTTGTTTCATCACAGGTGTTACTCTGTTGTAGTGTGAGCCAGTGTGAGGTGGAGGTCAATATTAAACTGAGGTGTTTAGCTGTGGCTCTGGAAGATTGACAATTTGTCTTATTTTAATTATAAACCAGAACACCTTTATTTCTCACTGTTTACCCAGGTATAATTTGGCTAAATTTATCTTAAATTTACCTGGACTTAGAATGCCATCACAATATGATTTGAAATTAAAGAACAAAATTATATCCTTTTGTGTTTTTAAGGACTTTAGAATTAATAAGATTTAGTGAAACTGTTGAACCATTCAGGTACTTTACATATATTTACCATTTAGGTTAAACTAAACCGTAAATACATTTTATTGTTCGTTAAGGAATTCTATCTCATTAGTTCGGTGTCATTTAATGTTGCCGTAAAATCTGTTGAGTGACTTAAGCGGCAGTTATTCTGTTATAGTCATGCCAGTTAATGTTGTTTTAGGAGATACAGTTTATTGTGTAGTGATCTCCGTTAAAACAAACTATTTTTATTGTCCAAATTTGTCGCGCTGGGATATGAAGGTGTGCGTGGTGGGAAAGGCTTTGGAATAAGGAATACTGAAGGTGAAAGAACACTTGAGTTTGGGGATGGAATGTAACATGTGTTTAAGAATAGGGCAAGTAGGCTGACCATGTAGGCCTAAGGCAGGTGGCACAGAAACCCAGATTGGCTACATTTTGGTCAGGAAATTAGAACAGGTTGCTTGTGTGTGTGTGTGTGTGTTACTTAAAGATGGAGGGAGAGGAAGAAGGTGGATGTTCCAAGAAGGAGAGTGTGGGAATTGTGAAGGAACTGAATGTAAAGGAAGCATTTTCTTGTGAGTTGAGAGGCTAGGAAGCAGCCAGTGAGGGGCAGTATACCAAGACGCTGGGCCATAATAAATGATGTTCCGTTGAGTGTGGTTGATAAGATTTGTGGCGGGAATTATGAAGTGGAAAGAAAGATAAAAAGAGAAAAGAAGATGTGTGAGACGTGGAAGATGGTTGGCAACAGAGAGAAGTACAGTACCTGGAGGCTAAACTGAGATGGTTCAGGAGAGAAAGGAGGAAACTAACTGGGTCAAGAGATACACGAATGAATGTGGAGTGGAGGGGAGTTACAGGTAGGCAAAGAATGACATGAGGATAGGTTGTAAAGAAATGTCGGTGCTACTATAGTACCTGAGTATGTTTGTTGGTTGGAATGATGAGGAACAATCTGAACAGAAAACAAATGAATACAGGAATTGAACACAAAAAATTTAGGAATTGTCGAGTAATATCAAAATATTCGGAACTCAGTTAATTCGTATTTTCAGTAATTTGAGTGACGCAGAGTCTCTTTTGTCAAATCAATGAGGGTATAGTGCCGTTTGTGGTCCACCGAATTACTGAAAATACAAATTAACCGAGTTCCGAATATTTTGACATTATTCGACACTTTCTCAATCTTTTTGTTCAATTATTCGTTCGTTTTCTGTTCAGATTGTTCCTCATTATTCCAACCAACAAACATACTCAGTTACCATGCCTTGACTGCCACACAAAATAATCTGATTTATAATTACTGTGCAAACAAATATTTTTTAAGTGCACAAACAGTAATAATAAAGTAAATAATACAGTAATAAATAACTGTAAGACTTACTGCACATTGTGAGGTGAACTGATAATATGTGGATGATATTCAGAAAGTGTAATAGTATTGAGGATCAGGTCTGGGGTCCACTGCTCTCATCAAGAAGATTAATCCCCAACCTACCTAACTCAGGAGACTTTTCCTTTGTTCTAGGTATTTCTCCCTTGTTTTGTTGTGTTAGTTGGCAGAAGAGGGACCTATAGTGTGTTTTATCCCAGCTGAGAAGAGATACGTAATTTGTGTATTATTGTGGGTAAAAATAAGTATATATTAAATGCGTCCTCCGAAAGCGTCAATTTGCCACCAGAGTTTAACAGTTAACTCTTGTATAATATTTCTGATAAACTTCCTACATGTTTATGTTTGATATAATTAATGTATGAATCTTTATATAATTTAGCTAAATGTCTTTCTCGTCAGAAATGGTCATTATGAATAAACTCGTTTAGAAATACATCATTACTTCAGGAGGAAATCGGACAGATTTGCAACAGCCAATCAGGTGTAACTCTTGAGGAGGGGGCGGGGCATCTCTTCTCATCTGATAAAAAATGCACTATAGTCAAATCAGCTCCAAAATTTCATCTTATATTTCTCCAATGAGGGTTTTTACTTCATTTACCAGTGTGGCCGTTACACTTATGGAATATCATCTACGATCTCACCTCTCATTATTTATTACTGTATTATTTACTTTATTATTGTAAGTACATTTTATAACTATTTATATTTGCACAATAATTATAAATATAATATTGTATATGACAGCCAAGGCAACTTTTTGAACCACTCAATTATTTCATATTCATTCCAAATTCAAATCGTTTAATTAATTTTTTGAGAAACATATGAATTAAACCAAAGTACGAATTACAGCGATCCTATTCAATGAAAGTCCAAAAATTCATTGTTTAAAAATATTCTAAGTCCAAAAATTCATCATGTAAAATATTATAAGTCCAAAAATTATTAAAAGTCCAAAAATTCATCTTTAAAAATATTCTAAGTCCAAAAATTCATCATTTAAAATATTATAAGTCCAAAAATTATTATAAGTCCAAAAATTCATCTTTAAAAATATTCTAAATCTAAAAATTCATCGTTTAAAATATTCTAAGTCCAAAAATTCATCGTTTAAAATATTCTAAGTCCAAAAATTCATCGTTTAAAGTATTCTAAGTCCAAAAATTCATCGTTTAAGATATTCTAAGTCCAAAAATTCATCGTTTAAGATATTCTAAGTCCAAAAATTCGTTTAAAATATTCTAAGTCCAAAAATTCATCGTTTAAAGTATTATAAGTCCAAAAATTCATTGTTTAAAAATATTCTAAGTCCAAAAATGGCCAAAATTATTCCTGGGCAAATTTTGAGTAATAATAAATTTTTGTGTGGTTTTAGAGGTAAAACATTTGTGCCATTCTTACGAGCTCCAGCTTGGCATCTGTGTATTATAAGGCATAACGGACTACCTGGACGTGGGGAGAGTAACTCACTGGGCCCCTACTGAGTTACTCTTCCCACGGCCAGGTAGTCCGTTATGCTTGTATTTTTTTATATTATTGGTGAATGATAATTTGAAGGCCATCCTCCGGAGACTCTTCCGATTATCGTTTACCAAATTTTTTCAACGTTAGTCCTGGCAATGGCAAACTCAAAAAACACTTAAGGGTAAAAATAGGGCAATTTTTCGGCCATTTTTTGCTCAAATTTCGCTATTTTTGGCCATTTTTCCATAAAAAATGCCAATTTTTAGCTATTTTTCTGTATTTTTAGCCATTTTCTTCAGGTTTTTAGGTTATTTTAGTTATTTTTATATATTTTTATATATTTTATATATATATATATTTTTTAATTTATATATTTTTTTTTATATATATATTTTATTTATATATTTTTTTTATTTTTTTATATTTTATTTTTTTATTTATATATATTTTTTATATTTTATATATATATACTGTATATTTATATATATATATTATTTATATATTGTTTATTTTTCAAGTTATATATATTTTTCATTTGTATATTATATTTGTATATAATGAATTAGATATTTTTTTCAAGTTGAAAATATTGTAAATGCTGGAAAAGGTTAATAAAGACGTAATGACATTTAGACATTTATTAATGGAAACTTAATGGCTCTATAAATTTGCAGTCCAGGGGAGCAGCACACGCAGAGCAGAGCCGTCCAGGGCAGCTGCACACACAGAGCAGAACCGTCCACGGTAGCAGCATGTACAGAGCAGAGCCGTCCAGGGGAGCAGCAAGCACAGAGCAGAGCCATCCAGGGGAGCAGCAAGCACAGAGCAGAGCCGTCCAGGGGAGCAGCAAGTACAGAGCAGAGCCGTCCAGGGCAGCAAGCACAGAGCAGAGCCGTCCAGGGCAGCAAGCACAGAGCAAAGTCGTATAGGGAAGTCCAAGGCAGTAGCCAGTAAGCACAGTCTAGGGCAGCACGGCACTCCAGTGTTCAGAACAACATTTCTGTACAAAATAAAATGTAAAATTAATATTCAAATTTTTTAACCATAAAAATGTTTTAAATATAGTAATGACAAAATGAACTGTAGTGTTTTAGACAAAATTCCTTAACACTTGACAGAACCAAATTTATAAACAACAGAAAAGTAAGAATTTTTGTTAATTTGAATTTTTCACCAAATGATCCTTGAGAACAAGTGTCTAGGGAATATTATCAGTAACTGTACAGCAACTTAACCTAAGTGTACAAGTTATGGTTCATATTAACTAAACTATAAAAACCAAAAACCTTTCATTACAAAACTTACCCACAAGTGAGTTTAGTTTAACCATAATAGTTATTGATGCTTAACTACAATATTTCCTGTATCTTTGGTTCATAGTTGTGTTAATATATTTTAAATGTTTTCTTTCAATGACTTGACCCAGAACTTATTGATTTGTGATGAATATTTTTACTTTCCACTAACTTTACGTCAAAGAATTCCTCGAGTGGGTCAGTCACATGTCTGGTACAGTATTACAAGTGAATGTTGCTAAGAGTACTTTATTATTTACTAAACATACTCATCTTGTAGGTAACTTTATGTACTTTACTGAATTAATTAAAGTCAAGCATAAACATGACCAATAATTATTTCTGGTGTTATAAATTTGATGTATTAAACGATTGGTTGAGAAGTTATAAGTAGTTACGGCCAGAGTCCAGTTTTGGGGCTTTTAACTTTGGTCAATTGTTATGATATTCCTGTCATCAATAAAGGATCATAGGTACAGTCAGGATCAAAAGTGTTGAACACTTGGCAATATCTGTCATCTACATGAGTTATATGATTGGGATATACTGTACTAATAACACAACAGTACTATCATATGCCTGAACCACAAAATAGGATTAAACTACAGTGAGTTCTGCTATAACGCGTGTTTTGATAACGCGAATTTGCTCTAACGCGATTTATGAATTCGGAACAATATTTGTATAACGCGATCGCTTGTTTGCTATAACGCGATTTTTGCTTACTATTTCTCCAATTTTGTGGTATTAACTGTGAATATGGTAAAGAAGAATATCTCCAAAAAGCATTCTGATGATAGAATTCCCGGTGATTATCGTAAAAGAAACGATATAACACTTGAAGAGAAGCTTGATGTTATCAACCTCAAAATCACCCTTCTCCCCATCAAGTTACATTCATATTTTTTCAAGGTAAAGTGTTAAATTTACTGTATGATTTCATTATTAGATATGAATGTAACATTTATTTAGACTGTGCTATCCTTTGTGTTAGGCTAACTACTAAATTTTTTTCGATTTCGAGTAATCTGCACCTAACCCTATTTTCTCCATAAGCCCTGTTATTTCTATTACGCGATTTTCTATAACACGATATTTTACAAGAACACAATTATCGCTAAGAGAAAGAGAACTACCTGTACTATACCAAAGATCTTCGGTACTTACATGCCAAATACTGTCACGTGTTCAGCACTTTTGACCAAGACTGTACATCAATTCTAGCCCCACAATCCCTTCAATATTCTCAACCCTTTAAACATTTTCTCTTGTATATAAATTTAAGTATAATTTCTCCATTACTTTCTATTTTGTCTTGACATTTATAGCACCAAGAAATCTAGTATGGTCATTGAATATCCCAGAGCAATTTGTTTGTCTTTGGTTTTAAGGATAAACTGGCAGAGAAATTCCAGTCTGAGTGTTGGAAAAGTTCATTTTGACACAGGCCGATAAAGTAAACTTCACTCCCCTGTAAGTGATCATTCCGAGGCTATTTTATATGTAATATGTTTTTTGTATATTTTTACATCAACAGAACTCATTATATTCCTTACCTGAGGTAGAGAGGAGGAGTGAAAGGATGGTTCTGGGCTGTATCTTTGCATCGGCTTCCTTTAGTTGTGTTGTGAATCACTAGCCATCCTGATATTGGAGGAGAGAAGCCTAGTACAGCAGTACAAGTGAGGCAAGATGTGTGGTACAGCAGAGTGCACACCTCTCCTTGCCAAGGTCCAGAACCTACTGGAAGTAAAGTCAAGTTATTACCTATAAAAGGTTTCAAGTAAAATATTTTCACAATACTAATTTATCCTAATACAGTATTGTATAACATGACCCTAAACTGACGGTTTTATCCTCTATGGAAGTACCACATTAAACCACTTAATCTAGTACAGTAATTGAAGAACAATCAAATACATTAGTGATGCACCGTTAATAACCAGATTCAAAACTCCCAATCTGCCGCCAGATTTAGAGTTAATGCTATAATTTAGGTCTATTTTATCAAGCAGGTAAAGCAGTTAAGTCACTATATAGTCTCGCCACCAAAGCCAGACTATAAACAAAGTATCGGCCAAATACAGTACAGTATTTAAATGAAACAATTTCCTCTGGTGGTAAAGAAACCCGTCCACAAATACATCAACTTTAGTGGGTAATAGTATTACAGAAATCTTGAAGCTGCAATATTAAGAACAGCTGGGTTTTATATTTCATAATTTTTGCAGGATTTAAGTCTACTGTAGTATAGTATATTGGTAAATAAAATAAGTAATGTGCTTTAACAAGGCTTCCTCGTCAGCGACAGTCTTTACCGGATTATTTTCTCTTCAGAATAAATAAGAGCTACTTTGTCTGGCATAATATATTTATTACCGGTACTGTATAATGAAGTGTTGTACAAAGACCTGCACAGACACTGCCATGTTATCCATCACAACTACAAGACAATGATCAGCATCCGAGAGTGACATTACCATAATAAGTGAACAGACTAACTGGTTTCCGTAATTACTGTATTTTGCTGGTAATAAAAATGTTACCAATTAATTTCTCAACCCAAAATAGACTGCAAAATGGCATCAGCTAATACTTTGTTTACCAATACCTGTACAGATTATTCCACAAAATATGGATATTTGTAATTTATCAATTAATTGGTGCATCCCTAATATTGTACAGTACTAATACTTGATTGATACATGTACTTAAAAGAGTTAACTAGACACGGCAGTCCATGGGTTACAATTACAGTATAGTACTGTCAAGTTTAGTGAAGAAACCACAATGAGTTACCCTGGACTGGAGCAGTGCAGCAAGTCGGTTCACCAGAAAACTCTTAGGTCATTTGTTGGATCCTCCATCTTTAAGTTATCATCCTGGAATGAATAATTGTTACAACTGTACAAATAAACAAATAGTATACCTACAGTACACTACTATTATACAGCACAGTACATTAATGCAGGTATCCCCCAATATACAATACATATGCCTGATAAACAATAGTTTCAACAAATGTCTACACTACACATTAGCAGACAATGAATAAGTCCCATTTTGTCAACACTTATCTGTATATGAATGTAAAGATTTTTCCCTCACAGGAACATAACCCCCAATATATAAATTACTTCCACTTAATGAACACCTTACCAGGAATAAAACGGTTGTATATAAGGGACACCTGTTAACTAGTTTACTGAATAAACGAAGCATTACACTGCATAACTTAACATGATAGTGGAGAAAAAAGCAATGTTATGCAACCTTACTTTTACTGTAGCTCTAAGGGCCAATTGCAAGAACGGTTGTGGGGTGTACGACGCCATTTACGATGACCTTCTTGCCCTGGTCTTTTTCAGCAATATCACCTTTAACACATGGAATTCTGCACTTTTCGAAGCTTTGGAGGAGTCTCGAAACAAGTTTCCTAGTGGGAATTATTAGCTAGTGCTGTACTCAAAATTAGGAAACTTCGAGAACTCTCCAGAGCTTCAAAAGGGTGGTATTCCTGAAACCAGATCAGGGCAAGAAGGTCATCGTAAACGGCGTCGTACACCCTACAACTGTTCTTGCAACTGGCCCTAACTATTACTGTAGTAAGATCATTGGTAACCTTGGATACAGTATTACAAGCATTATGTAGTCATCCCCAGATTATACTGGTTAACTGCCCCCAGTATGTTTTATAGTACTTGATTATTGATGAACATTATGCAAGGTAGCCATTAGTGAAAGAAAAGGTTTTATTACATTCAAGA
>NW_024721644.1:0-16929 GCF_018991925.1 Homarus americanus | reverse complement strand
CATGGGAGTGCCTGAGGTGTACCTGGGAGGTTCATGGAGGTGCAACGGGGAGTGTCTGAGCTGCACCTGGGAGTGTCTGGAGGTGTACCTGAAACCTGAGGTGGCCTGGCAGTGCCTGGAGGTGTACCTGGGAGGCGGTGTGCACCTGGGGAGCAAGGTCAGAGGTGTACCTGGGAGGCCAGAGGTACTCTGGGAGGCTGGGGAGGCACTTGCAGAGTGTCTGAGGCACCTGGAGTGCCTGGAGGCTCACCTGAAGTGCCTGTTGGAGGTGTACATGGAATGTCAGAGGTGTCTGTAGTGTCAGTGTACTTGGGAGTGTCATGGTGGGAGGCCAGAGGCATACTCGGCGTATGAGAGCCTCTGGGAGTAAGTCAGAGGTGTACCTGGGAGTGTCAGAGGTGTGCCTGGAAGTGTCAGAGGTACTTGGTAGTCAGTGGTGTACCTGGAGTGTCAGAGGTGTATTGGAAGTGTCAGAGGTGCACCTGGAAGTGTCAGGGGCACCAGCGGTCAGGGGTGTACCTGGAAGTGTCAGAGGTGTACCTGGATTGCCTGAGGTGTACCTGCGATTGTCAGAGGTGTACCTGGGAGTGTCAGGGGTGTAACTGGAGTGTCAGGGGGTGTACCTGAGTGTCATAGGGTGTATCTGGTAGTTTTCAGTGGTGTACCTGGGAGTTTCAGGATTTGTACTTGGGAGTGTGATTGTGTACCTGGGAGTGTCAGAGGTATCCGGGAAGTGTCAGAGGTACCTAGAGTATGAGAGGTGTACCTGGAGTGTGAAAGGTGTACCTGGTGTGTGTGAAGTGGCACCTGGGAGTGTCAGAGGTGTACCTGGGAGGTCGGAGGTGTACCTGGGAGCACAGAGGTGCCTGGGAGGTCAGAGAGGGTGCACTTGGGAGTGTCACAGCACCTGGGGAGTGTCTGGAGGTGTTACCAGAGTTTCTCAGCCACTGGGAGTGCCACAGGGACTCTGAAAAGCCTGAGATGCACCATGGTGTCACAGAATTCTGGGGAGTGTCAGCGTGTGTTCCTGGGAGTATCAGGCACCTGGAAGTGTCAGGGTGTACCCAGGAAGATTCAGAGGTAATTTGAGCAAGGCTGGTTGGTGTACCTGGAAGGCTGAGGTGTACCTGGGAGTGTCATTGCGTACCTGGGTGTGTCAGGTGTACCTGGAAGTGCTTAGGTGTACCTGGAAGTGTCAGAGGTACCTGGGAGCAAGTCATCAGGAGGTGTACCTGGGGAGTGTCAGGAGGAGTTCCTGAGAGTGTCAGAGGTGTACCTGGAGCAAGCCAGAGGTGTACCGAAGTCAGAGGTACCTGGCAGTATCATTGGAGAAGGCCTGGGAGGTCAGAGGTGTATTCTGGAAGTGTCAGAGTTGAAACTATGGAGTTCAGTGCACCCGGGAGACCGGAGGTGTACCTGGGAGCACGGGAGGTGCCTGGGAGTGTCAGAGGTGTACCTGGTAGTATCATTGGTGCACCTGGGGAGGTCAGCGGTGTATCTGGAAGTGTCAGAGGTGCACCTGGGAGAAGGAGAGGTGCACCTGGGAGGGGTCAGGTGTACCTGGGTGTGTGAGAGAAGTGCACCTGGGAGGCCGGAGTGTACCTGGGAGTGTTTGATGTACCTGGGAGGTCAGAGGTGTGCCTGGGGAGTGTCAGAGGTTCCTGAAGTGTCAGAGGTGTAATGGGAGTACACAGGTACCTGGGAGGTCAGGAGGTGTACCAGGGAGGTCAGTGGTGTACCTGGGAGGGTCATTGGTGTACCTGGAGGCCGAGGTGCATTTGAAGTGTCAGGGGTGTACCTGGAAGTGTCAGGGGTACCTGGAAGTAAGCTGGGGAGGTGTACATGGAGTGCTCTGAGGTGTGTACCTGGGAGCCTGAGGTGTACCTGGGGAGGTCTGAGCTGCACCTGGGAGTGTCTGCTGGGTGTGCCTGGTGGTGTCTGAGGCAATTTGCAGTGCCTGAGGTGTGCCTGGGAGCAAGTGGTGTACCTGGGAGGCCGAGGTGCACCTGGAAGTGTCAGGTGCACCTGGAAGTGTCAGGGGCACCTGGGAAGTGTCAGGAGGTACATGGGAGTGCCTGGAGGTGTACCTGGGAGGTCTGAGGTGTGTGTACCTGGGAGGTCTGAGCTGCACCTGGGAGTGTCTGAGGTGCACCTGGTAGTGTCTGGAGGTGTACCTGGCAGTGTCTGGAGGTGTACCTGGGAGGTCAGCGGTGTACCTGGGAGGCTGAGGTGTACCTGGGAGTGCCGGGGAGGTGCAACCTGGGAGTGTCAGAGGTGTACCTTGGAGTGCCTGAGGTATCTGGGAGGTTCAGGCCCACCTGAAGTGTCTGGAGGTGCACAAGGAATGTCAGGAGGTGTATCTTGGCAGTGTCAGCGGTGTACCTGGGAGTGTCAGCGGTGTACCTGGGAGTGTCAGAGGCATACCCTCGGCGTAAGGAGAGGTAAAAAACCTGGGGAGTGTCAGAGGTGTACCTGGGAGGTCAGAGGAAACGGAAGTGTCAGTGAGGTGTACTTGGTAGTGCTCGGTGGTGTACCTGGGAGCAAGTCAGGAGGTAGATCTGGTAAGTAACAGAGGTACCTGGAAGTGTCAGTGTACACTGGAAGTGTCAGGGTGCACCTGAAGTGTCAGGAGGTGTACCTGGGATTGCCTGGAGGTGTACCTGATCATTGTCAGTGTACCTGGGAGCAAGGTCAGGGTGTAACTGGGAGGCCAGGGGTGTACCTGAGTGTCAGGTGTATCTGTGCTCAGTGGTGTACCCGGGAGCCAGATTTGTACTGGGAGTGTGATTGGTGCACCTGGGAGTGTCAGAGGTATCTGGAAGTGTCACAGAGGTGTACCCAGAGTATGAGAGGTGTACCTGGGAGTGTGAAAGGTACCTGGGGTGTGAAGGCCTGGGAGTGTCAGGAGGTGTGCCTGGGAGTGTCGGAGGTGTACCTGGGGAGTGTCAGAGGTGTGCCTGGGAGTGTCAGAGGTGCACTGGGAGTGTCACAGGTGCACCTGGGAGTGTCTGAGGTGTTGGCCAGGAGCTTGAGTTTTACCTGGGAGGCAAGCAGAGGTGTACCTGGCAGTGTCTGAGATGCACCAGGTGCAGGTCATGGTGCACTGGAGGCCACGGTGTTCCTGGGAGTATCATTGGTGCACCTGGAAGCAGTCAGGGTGCACCCAGAAGTGTCAGAGGTGCACCTGAGTGTCATTGGTACCCGGAAGGTCAGAGGTGTACCTGGGAGTGTCATTGGTGTACCTGGGAGGCCGGGTGTACCTGGAAGGTCAGGGGTGTACCTGGAAGTGTCAGAGGTGCACCTTGGGAGTGTCAGGAGGTACCTGGGAGTGCTTGGGAGGAGTCTTGGAGAGTGTCAGGAGGTGTGTACCTGGGAGCGTCAGGAGGTGTACCTGGGAGGTCAGAGGTGTACCTGTAGCATCATTGGCATACCTGGGAGTGCCGAGGTGGCCCTGGAAGTGTCAGAGTTGAACCATGGGAGTGTCTGGAGGCACCCGGGAGTATCGGAGGTGTACTGGGAGTATCGGAGGTACCTGGGAGGTCAGAGGTGTACCAGTATCATTGGAAATGGGAGGTTGCTGTATCTGAAGTGTCAGAGGTGTACCTGGGAGTATGAGAGGTGTACTGGGAGTGTCAAAGGCACCTGGGTGTGTGAGGAAGGCACCTGGGAGGTCGGAGGTGCACCTGGGAGTGTCGGAGACAAAAATCTGGAGTGTCAGGAGGTGTGCCTGGGAGTGTTAGAGGTGCACTTGGGAGTGTCACAGGTGCACCTGGGAGTGTCTGAGGTGTTGGGAGCAACTGAGCTGACCTGTGAGTGTCTGAGGTGTACCTGGACAGTGTCTGAGGTGTACCTGGCAGTGTCAGCGGAGTACCTGGGAGTCTCAGCGGTGTACCTGGGAGTGTCTGAGGTACCTGGGAGGCCAGGGGAGAACCAGGGAGTGTAAGAGGTGTAACATGAGGTTGGGAGGTGTGCCAGGGAGTGTCAGAGGACCAGGGAGTGTCAGAGGTGAACCAGGAGTGTCTGAGGTGTACCTGGGAGGTCAGGAGGTGGCTCTGGGAGTGTAAGAAGTGTACCTGGGAGTTGGGAGGCACTTGGGAGGCCAGAGGTGCCTGGGAGCAAGTCAGAGGTGCATGGAGGTCACAGGTGCACCTGGGAGTATCTGAGGTGTACCTGGGAGTGTCAGGGAGAAACCAGGAGTGTAAGAGGTGTACCTGGGAGTGTCAGAGGTGTACCAGGGGAGGCTGGGGAGGTGAACTAGGGAGGTCAGAGGTGAACCAGGGAGTGCTTAGGGGTGTACCTGAAGTGTCAGGGGTGTACCTGGAAGTGTCAGAGGTGTACTTGGGATTGCCTGAGGTGTACCTCCTGGGAGTCAGAGGTGTACCTGGGAGTGTCAGAGGGTGTGCCTTGAAGAGTCAGAGGTGTACCTGGGAGGTCATTGATGTACCTGGGAGTGTCACAGGTGTACCAGGGAGTGTCAGTGGTGTGCCTGGAGTGTCATTGGTGTACTGGTGTCAGAGGTGTACCTGAAGCATCAGGGGTGTACCTGGAAGTGTCAGGGGTGTACCTGGAAGTGTCAGTGAGGTACCTGGGAGTGCCTGAGGTACCTGAGTGTCTGAGGAGTACCTGGGAGCGTCAAGGAGTACCTGGGAGTGTCAGACGTGTACCTGGGAGTGTCAGAGGTGTACCTGGGAGTGTCTGAGGTACCTGGGAGTGTCTGAGGTTCACCTGAAGTGTCTGAGGATATGCGGAATGTCAGGAGAATTCAGTGTCAGCGGTGTACCTGGGAGTATCAGCGGTACCTGGGAGTGTCAGAGGCATACCTGGGCGTATCAGAGGTGTACCTGGGAGTGTCAGAGGTGTACCTGGGAGTGTCAGAGGTGTGCCTGGGAGTGTCAAAGGTGTCACCCTGGTAGTGTCAGTGGTGTACCTGGGAGTGTCAGAGTTGTACTTGGGAGTGTGATTGTGTACCTGGGAGTGTCAGAGGTATCTGGAAGTGTCAGAGGTGTACTGGAAGTCTCAGGGTGTCCTGGAAGTGTCAAGGGTGTACCTTGAAGTCAGAAGTGTACCTGGGAGTGCCTAGGCCTGGGATTGTCAGAGGTGTACCTGGGAGTGTCAGGGGTAACTGGGAGTGTCAGGGGTGTACCTGGAGTGTCATAGGTGTATTCAGTGTCAGTGGTGTACCGGGAGTCAGAGTTGTACTGAGTGTGATTTGTACCTGGGAGTGTCAGAGGTGGCCAGAGGATTTGGGAGGCCAGGGAACTGGGAGTGTCGGAGGTGTACCTGGGAGTGTGAGAGGAATACCTGGGAGGTCAGAGGCGCCTGGGAGTGTCAGAGGTGTACCTGGAGGTCAGAGGTGTACCAGAGAGTGTCAGAGGTGTCCTGGGAGAGTCATTGGTACCTGGGAGTGTCATTGGTGTGACCTGGGAGTGTCAGAGGTGTACCAGGAGTGGTGTACTTGGAGCAACATTGGTGTACCTAGTGTCAGAGGTGTACTTGGAAGTGTCAGGGGTGTACCTGGAAGTGTCAGGGTGTACCTGGAAGTGTCAGGAGGCCTGGGAGTGTCAGAGGTGTACCTGGGAGTGTCAGAGGCGTACCTGGGAGTGTCAGATGTGTACCTGAGATGTCAGAGGTGTACCTGGAGAGTCATTGGTTTCACCTGGGAGTGTCATTGGTGTACTTGGGAGTGTCAGAGGTGTACCAGGGAGTGTCAGTGGTGTACCTGGGAGTGTCATTGGTGTACCTGGGAGTGTCAGAGGTGTACTTCGAAGTGTCAGGGGTGTACCTGGAATTTTCAGGGGTGTACTTGGAAGTGTCAGAGGTGTACCTGGGAGTGCCTGAGGTGTACCTTGGATTGTCAGAGGTGTACCTGGGAGTGTCAGGGGTGTAACTGGGAGTGTCAGGGGTGTACCTGGAGTGTCATAGGTGTATCTGGCAGTGTGAGCGGTGTAACTGGGAGTGTCAGCGGTGTACCTGGGAGTGTCAGAGGTGTGCCTGGGAGTGTCAGAGGTGCACTTGGGAGTGTCACAGGTGCACCTGGGAGTTATAGAGGTGTAACTGGGAGTGTCTGAGCTGTACCTGGGAGTGTCTGAAGTGTACCTGGCAGTGTCTGAGGTGTACCTGGAAGTGTCAGCGGTGTACCTGAGAGTGTCAGGGGTGTACCTGGGAGTGTCAGCGGTGTACCTGGGAGTGTCAGAGGTGTACCTGGGAGTGTCAGAGTTGTACTTGGGAGTGTGATTGGTGTACATGGGAGTGTCAGAGGTGTATCTGGAAGTGTCAGAGGTGTACCTGGGAGTATCATAGGTGTACCTGGGAGTGTCAGAGGTGTACCTGGGAGTGTCAGGGGTGTAACTGGGAGTGTCGGAGGTGTAACTGGGAGTGTCAGAGGTGTACCTGGGAGTGTCAGAGGTGTACCTGGGAGTGTCAGAATAGTACCTGGGAGTGTCAGAGGTGTACCTGGGAGTATCTGAGGTGTACCTCGGAGTGTCAGGGGAGAACCAGGGAGTGTAAGAGGTGTAACTGGGAGTGTCAGAGGTGTACCAGGGAGTGTCTGAAGTGTACCTGGGAGTATCGGAGGTGTACCTGGGAGTATCGGAGGTGTACCTGGGAGTGTCATAGGTGTACCTGGTAGTATCATTGGTGTACCTGGGAGTGTCAGAGGTGTATCTGGAAGTGTCAAAGGTGTACCTGGAAGTATCTGAGGTGTACCTGGGAGTGTCAGAGGTGTACCAGGGATTGTCAGAGGAGTACCTGGGAGAATCGGAGGTGTACCTGGGAGTATCGGAGGTGTACCTGGGAATGTCAGAGGTGAACCTGGGAGTGTCAAAGGTGAACCAGGGAGTGTCAGAGGTGAACCATGGAATGTCAGTGGAGTACCTGGGAGTGTCAGAGGTGTACCTGGGAGTGTCAGCGGTGTACCTGGGAGTGTCAGAGGTGTACCTTGAGTGTGGGAAGTGTACCTGGGAGTGTCAGAGGTGTACCTGGAAGGTCAGAGGTGTACCTGGAAGCACAGGTGTACCTGGGAGGTTCAGGGGTGTACCTGGGAATGTCAGTGGTGTACCTGAAGTGTCAGAGGTGTACATGGAGTGTCAGAGGTGTACCTGGGAGTGTCAGAAGTGTGCCTGGGAGTGTCAGAGGTGCACTTGGGAGTGTCAAATGTGCACCTGGGAGTTTCTGAGGTGGAACTGGGAGTGTCTGAGCTTTACTTGGGAGTGTCTGAAGTGTGCCTGGCAGTGTCTGGGGTGTACCTGGCAGTGTCAGCGGTGTACCTGGAAGTGTCAGAGGTGTACCTGGGAGTGTCAGAGGTGTGCTGGGGTGTCAGGGGTGTGCGTGGTGGTGTCAGTGTGCTGTGAGGTGGCAGAGGTGTGCCTGGGAGTGTCAGAGGTGTACGTGGTAGTGTCAGTGGTGTACCTGGGAGTGTCAGAGTTGTACTTGGGAGTGTGATTGGTGTACCTGGGAGTGTCACAGGTGTATCTGGAAGTGTCAGGGTGTACGTGGAAGTGTCAGGGTGTGCCTTGGTGGGGGTGTACCTGGGTGTCAGAGGTGTGCCTGGGGTGCCTGAGGTGTACCTGGGATTGTCAGAGGTGGCACCTGGGGTGTCAGGGGTGTAACTGGGAGTGTGGTGTACCTGGAGTGTCGTAGGTGTATCTGGTAGTGTCAGTGGTGTACCTGGGAGTGTCAGAGTTTTACTTGGGGTGTGTGGTGTACCTGGGAGTGTCAGAGGTGTATCCGTGAAGTGTCAGTGGTGTACCTGGGAGTATCAGAGGTGTACCTGGGGTGTCAGAGTGTACCTGGTAGTATCATTGGTGTACCTGGGAGTGCCAGAGGTGTATTTGGAAGTGTCAGAGGTGTACCTGGGAGTATCAGAGGTGTACCTGGGGTGTCAGAGGTGTACCAGGGGTGTCAGAGGAGTACCTGGGAGTATCAGGTGTACCTGGGAGTATCGGAGGTGTACCTGGGGTGTCAGAGGTGCCTGGGAGTGTCAAGGTGTACCAGGGGGTGTCAGGAGGTGAACCAGGGAATGTCAGTGGAATACATGGGAGTGTCAGAGTTGTACCTGGGAGTGTGAGGGACACCTGGGAGTGTCAGTGGTGTACCTGGGTGTCAGAGGTGTACCTGGGAGTGTCAGAGGTGTACCTGAGAGTGTCAGAGGTGTGCCTGGGAGAGTCATTGGTTTACCTGGGAGTGTCATTGGTGTACCTGGGAGTGTCAGAGGTGCCAGGAGTGTCAGTGGTGTGCAGGTGTCATTGGTGTACCTGGGAGTGTCAGAGGTGTACTTGGGTGTCAGGGGTGTACCTGGAAGTGTCAGGGGTGCCTGGGGTGTCAGAGGTGCACTTGGGAGTGTCACAGGTGCACCTGGGGGATAGAGGTGTAGCTGGGTCTGAGCTGTACCTGGGTGTCTGAAGTGTACCTGGCAGTGTCTGGGGTGTACCTGGCAGTGTCGGCGGTGTACCTGAGAGTGTCAGGGGTGTGCCACCTGGGGTGTCAGCGGTGTACCTGGGAGTATCGGAGGTGTACCAGGGAGTGTCAGGGTGGACCTGGTGGTACCATTGGTGTCCTGGGAGTGTCAGAGGTGTATCTGGAAGTGTCAGAGGTGTACCTGGGGTATGTGAGGTGTACCTGGGGAGTGTCAAAGGTGTCACCTGGGTGTGTGAAGTGTACCTGGGAGTGTCAGAGGTGGCCTGGGAGTGTCGGAGGTGTGCCTGGGGAGTGTCAGAGGTGTGCCTGGAGTGTCAGGGGTGCACTTGGGAGTGTCACAGGTTCACCTGAGAGTGTCTGGTGTTACTGGGAGTGTCTGAGCTTGCCTGGGAGTGTCTGAGGAGTACCTGGCAGTGTCTGAGGTGTGCCTGGGAGTGTCAGCGGTGTACCTGGGAGTGTCAGCGGTGTACCTGGGAGTATCATTGGTGTACCTGGAAATGTCAGGGGTGTACCTGGAAGTGTCAGAGGTGTACCTGAGTGTGTCATTGGTGTAACTGGGAGTGTCAGAGGTGTCCAAGGAGTGTCAGAGGTGTACTTGGAGTGTCATTGGACCAGGAGTGTCAGGTGTACCTGGAAGTGTCAGGGTGTGGCACTGGAAGTGTCAGGACTGTACCTGGAAGTGTCAGAGGTGTGACCTGGGAGTGCCTGGAGGTACCTGGGAGTGTCTGAGAGTACCTGGGAGCGTCAAGGAGTACCTGGGAGTGTCAGAGGTACCTGGGAGGTCAGAGGTGTACCTGGAGGTCTGAGGTGTGCCTGGGAGGTCAGCGGTGTACCTGGGAGTGTCAGCGGTACCTGGGAGTGTCAGAGGTATTCCTGGGCGTATCAGAGGTACCTGGGAGGCTGGGGAGGTGTACCTGGAGTATCATTGGTGTACCTGGAAGTGTCAGGGGTGTACCTGGAAGTGTCAGAGGTGTACCTGAGTGTGTCATTGGTAACTGGGAGTGTCATAGGTGTACCAGGAGTGTCAGAGGTGTACTTGAGTGTCATTGTACCAGGAGTGTCAGGGGTGTACCTGGAAGTGTCAGGGTGTGTACCTGGAAGTGTCAGGACTGTACCTGGAAGTGTCAGAGGTGTACCTGGAGTGCCTGAGGTGTACCTGGGGAGTGTCTGAGGAGTACCTGGGAGCGTCAAAGGAGTACCTGGGAGTGGGGAGGTACCTGGGAGTGTCAGAGGTGTACCTGGGAGTGTCTGAGGTGTACCTGGGAGGTTGAGGTACCTGGGAGTGTCAGGGTGTACCTAGGCCAGAGGTATACCTGCATCAGAGTGTACCTGGGAGTGTCAGAGGTGTACTGGGAGGTCAGGGTGTAACTGGGAGTGTCGGGGTGTACCTGGAGTGTCATAGGTGTATCTGGTAGTGTGAGTGGTGTACCTGGGAGTGTCAGAGTTGTACTTGGGAGTGTGATTGGTGTACCTGGGAGGTCAGAGGTGTATCTGTAAGTGTCAGAGGTGTACCTGGGAGTGTCAGGGGGCAACTGGGAGTGTCGGAGGTGTAACTGGGAGGTCAGTGGTGTACCTAGTATCATTGGTGTACCTGGGGTGCCAGAGGATATTTGGAAGTGTCAGAGGTGTACCTGGGAGTACAGAGGTGTACCTGGGAGGTCAGAGGTACCAGGGAGTGGTCAGAGAGTACCTGGGAGTATCGGAGGTGTACTGGGAGTATCGGAGGTGTACCTGGGAGGTCAGAGGTACCTGTGAGTGTCGTGTACCAGGGAGGTCAGAGGTGAAGCAGGGAATGTCAGTGGAATACCTGGGAGTGTCAGAGGTACCTGGGAGTGTGGGAGAGGAATACCTGGGAGGTCAGAGGCGTCCTGGGAGTGTCAGAGGTGTACCTGGGAGTGTCAGAGGTGTACCAGGAGAGTGTCAGAGGTGTCCTGGGAGAGTCATTGGTTTACCTGGGAGTGTCATTGGTGTACCTGGGAGTGTCAGAGGTGTACCAGGGGAGCAGTGGGTCTGGGAGTGTCATTGGTGTACCTGGGAGGTCAGAGGTGCACGGAAGTGTCAGGGTACCTGGAAGTGTCAGGGGTGTACCTGGAAGTGTCAGAGGTGTACCTGGGAGTGCCTGAGGTGTGTACCTTGGATTGTCAGAGGGTACCTGGGAGTGTCAGGTAACTGGGAGTGTCAAGGGTGTACCTGGAGTGTCATAGGTGTATCTGGCAGTGTCAGCGGTGTAACTGGGAGTGTCAGAGGTGTACCTGGTAGTATCATTGGTGTACCTGGGAGTGTTAGGGAGGTATTCAAGTGTCAGAGGTTTACCTGGGAGTATGAGAGGTGTACCTGGGAGTGTCAAAGGTGTACCTGGTGTGTGAGAAGGTGCACTCGGGAGTGTCAGAGGTGTACCTGGGATTGTCTGAGGTGTACCTAGTAGTGTAAGAGAGGTGCCTGAGTGTCAGAGGTGCACTTGAGTGTCACAGGTGCACCTGGGAGTGTCTGAGGTGTTACTGGGAGTGTCTGAGCATTTACCTGGGAGTGTCTGAGGTGTACTCAGTGTGTGTACCTGGGAGTGTCAGAGGTATACCTAGGCATCAGAGGTGTACCTGGGAGGTCAGAGGTGTACCTGGGAGTGTCAGAGGTGCCTGGGAGTGTCAGAGGTGCATGGTAGTGTCAGTGGTGTACCTGGGAGTGCAGAGGTGTGCCTGGGAGGGTACCTGGGTGTGTGTGAGAAGTGTACCTGGGGAGTGTCAGAGGTGCACCTGGAGTGTCGTGGAGGTGTACCCGAGGCCGAGGCCTGAGTGTCAGAGTGGCTCAGAGCAGCACAGGTGCACCTGAGATGCCCATGCGTTACTGGGAGTGTCTGTTTACCTGGAGTGTCTGAGGAGCACCTGGCAGTGTCTGAGGTACCTGGTGAGGCCAGGGGCGGTGTACCTGGGGAGTGTCAGCGTGCACCTGGGAGGCCTGGTGCACCTGGAAGTGCCGGGTGTACCTGGAAGCGTCAGAGGTGTACCTGAGTGTCATTGGTGCACCTGGGAGGCCAGAGGTAACAGGAGGCCAGTGGTGTACCTGGGAGGTCGTTGGTGCACCAGGAGGTCAGAGGTACTCTTGGGAGTGTCACTGGTGTACCAGGGAGTGTCAGGGGTGTACCTGGGAAGTGTCAGAGGTGTTCCTTAGAGTGTCAGAGGTGCAATCTGGGAGGCTCAGGAGGTGTACCCCTAGATGAGTGTACCTTGAAGGCCGAGGTGCACCTGAGTGTCATTGGTGCACCTGGGTGTGTCAGAGGTGCACCAGGGAGGCCAGTGGTGTACCAGGAGGTCGTTGGTGTACCCGGGGAGCGTCGAGGTGTTCCTTAGAGTGTCAGAGGTGCACCTGGGAGGCTCAGGAGGTGTACCTGGGAGTGTCAGGAGGTGTACCTTGAAGTACTGAGGTGTACCTGGAGTGGCCATTGGTGTACCTGGGAGGCCAGAGGTGTACCAGGAGTGTCAGTGGTGCACCTGGGAGTGTCATTGGTGCACCTGGGAGGCTCAGGAGGTGCACCTGAAGTGTCAGGGTGTGTACTCAGCGTCAGGGTGTACCCAGGAAGTGCCAGGTACTCCAGGGAGCGGCCATGGTGCACCTGGGAGGCTGAATATGCACCTGGAGGCCAGAGTGTGTGTACTCCAGGCTGTCAGGGGTACCTGGAAGTGCTCAGAGGTATACCTGGGAGTGCCTGATGTGCACCTGGGAGTGTCTGGAGGAGCACCTGGAGCGAAGGAGCACCTGGGAGGCCAGGAGGTACCTGGGGAGCGGGCCAGAGGTGTGTGTGTGTGTGTACTCCTGGGAGTGCCTGTGTACTCTGGGAGTGTCAGAGGTATACCTGGGCGCATCAGGAGGTGTACCTGGAGGCCGAGGTGTACCTGGGAGGTCAGAGGTGTGCCTGGAGTGTCAGGAGGTGTACGTGTAGTGTCAGTGGTGTACCTGGGAGTGTCAGGAGCTGTACTTGGGAGGTGGATTGGTGTGCACCTGGGAGGTCAGAGGTGCATCTGAAGTGTCAGAGGTGCGCACGTGGGCTGGCGGTGGCACCTGGAAGCGTCAGGGTGCACCTGGAAGGTCAGGAGGTGTGTACCTGGGAGGCCTCAGGTGTACCTGGGATTGCTCGTGAGTGCGGCCTGGGAGTGCCAGGGGTGTAACTGGGAGTGCTCAGGGGTGTACCTGGAGTGTCAGGTGTATCTGGTAGTGTCAGGCACCGGGGAGTGTCAGAGTTGTAATTTTGGGAGTGTGATTGCGTACCTGAGGCTCAAGTAGGTGTATCTGCAAGGCCAGTGGTGTACCTGAGTATCAGAGGTACCTGGGAGTGTCAGAGGTGTACCTGGTAGTATCATTGGTACCTGGGAGTGCCAGAGGTGCATTTGAAGTGTCAGAGGTGTACCTGGGAGTATCAGAGGTGTACTTGGGAGTGTCAGAGGTGTACCAGGGAGGTCAGAGGAGTACCTGGGAGCATCGAGGTACCTGGGAGTATCGGAGGTGTACCTGGGAGGTCAGGAGGTGTACCGAAATGCTGTGTACCCAGGGAGTGTCAGAGGGCCAGGGAATGCCCGTGAACACCGGAGTGTCGAGGTGTACCTGGAGTGTGAGGCATACCTGGGAGTGTCAGGAGGCGCAGCCTTGGGAGGCCTGGTGAGGCGTGGCTCTGGGAGGAGGTGTACCTGAGATGTCAGAGGTGTACCTTGGAGAGTCATTGGTTTGCCTGGGAGGCTGGTGTACCTGGGAGTGTCAGGAGGAGTACCAGGGAGTGCCTGGTGCACTTGGGAGTGTCATTGCGTACCTGGGAGTGTCAGAGGTGTACTTGAAGGCCAGGTGTACCTGGAAGTGTCAGGTGTACCTGGAAGTGGCAGAGGTGTCTGGGAGTGCCTGAGGTGTACCTTGGATTGTCGAGGCAAAATGGAGGCCAGTGTAACTGGGAGTGTCAGTGCACCTGGAGTGTCGCAGGTGTATCTGGCAGGCCATGGTGTAACTGGGAGGCCAGAGGTGTACCCAGTACTCATTATGCACCTGGGAGTGTCAGGAGGTGTATCTGAAGTGTCAGAGGTGCACCTGGGAGCATGAGGTGCACCTGGGAGGTCAAAGGTGTACCTGGTGTGTGAGAAGGCACTGGAGGTCAGAGGCACCTGGACTGTCGAGGTGTACCTAGGAGGTAAGAGGTGCGCCTGGGAGTGTCAGAGCTACCCTGGGAGGTCACAGGTGCACCCTGGAGCGTCTGGAGGTGTCACTGCATGTCCTGAGCTTTCACCTGAGTAACTATGCGCAACCTTGCAGTGTCAGGGGTGCACCTGGGAGGTCAGCGGTGTACCCTGAGTATCATTGCGTACCCTGCTGCCAGGGGCGTACCTGGTGGCTGCCGGGGAGGTGTACCTGAGTGTGGCTCATTGTGTACCCCAGATGTGAGGTTTACTAGGGAGTGGCTCAGGAGGTAATGGGAGTGTCAGAGGTGTACCCGGGGAGCGCCCAGAGGTGTTCCTGAGTGGAGGTGTACCTGGGAGTGTCAGAGGCACCTGGGAGGTCAGAGGTGTACCTGGTAGTAATTAATGGCACCGGGAGGCTCAGAGGGTGGATCTAGCACAGGAGGTGAAATCCAGGGAGTGTCTGAGGTCGTGGAGGCGTAATTTGGGAGTATCGGAGGTGTACCTGGGAGGCTCAGAGGTGCACCTGGTAGGCATCTGGCTGGTGTACCTGGGAGTGTCAGAGGCATCCGGAAGTGTCAGAGGTGTGGAGGACTGGGAGTGTCAGCTGTGTACCGGTGTGTGGAGAAGTGTACCTTGGGATTGTCAGAGGTGTACCTGGGAGGTCGGAGGTGTACCTGGAGTGTCAGGGGTGTGTCTGGGAGGCCAGGTGCACTTGGGAGGTCACAGGTGCACCTGAGAGTGTCTGAGGTGTTACTGGGAGTAACTGAGCTTTTACCTGGGAGTGTCTGAGGAGGTCTGGCAGCAGTCTGAGGTGCACCTGGCAGGCTGTGTGCACCTGGGAGTGTCAGTGGCGGCACCTGAGTACTTCACAGGTACCTGAAGCTCAGGTGTACCTGGAAGTGTCAGAGGTGTACCTGAGTGGCTCATTGTAACTGGGAGGCCAGAGGTGCACCAGGGAGTGTCAGAGGTGTACTTGGGATGCCTACTGCACCAGGGAGTGTCAGGTGTACCTGAAGTGTCAGAGGTGTTCCTTTGAGGTCAGAGGTGTGTGTGTACCTGGGAGCATGAGGTGTACCTGAGTGTCAGAGGTGTACCCTGAAGTGTCAGAGGTGTACCTGGGAGTGTCACTGGTGTACCTGGGAGTGTCAGAGGTACCCAGGGAGGTTCAGGGTGTACCTGGGGAGGCCGTTGGTGTACCTGGGAGTGTCAGAGGTGTTCTTAGAGTGTCAGAGGTGTGTACCTGGGAGGCTCAGAGGTGCACCTGGAGTGTCAGAGGTGTACCTTGAAGTGTCAGAGGTGCACCTGGGGAGTGCTCATTGGTGCACCTGGGAGGTCAGAGTTGTACCAGGGAGGTCAGTGGTGCACCTGGGGAGGCCATTGGTGTACCCTGGGAGGCTCAGGAGGTGCACCTGGTATGTCAGGTGTACCCAGCGCCTGTGGCACTGGAAGTGTCAGAGGTGTACCTGGGAGTGCCTGAGGTACCTGGAGTGTCTGAGGAGCACCTGGGAGCGTCAAAGGAGTACCTGAGGCCAGAGGCACTGGGAGGCCGAGGTGTACCTGGGAGGTCTGAGGTGTGCACCTGGGAGTGGTCTGAGGTCTACCTGAAGCTGTCTGAGGGTGTGTACATGGAATGGCCTGAGGTATCTTGGAGGTCAGGCGGTAAAATCGGGAGGCCAGCGGCACTGGGAGGCCGAGGCATACCCATGCATCAGAGGTGCACCTGGAGGCTCAGATGTGTACCTGGGAGGCCAGAGGTGTGCCCTGGGAGGTCAGAGGTGCACGCGGTAGTGTCAGTGGTGCACCTGGGAGGCCGGAGTTGTAATTTGGAGTGGCACGTGAGCGTCAGAGGTGCACGGAAGTGTCAGGTGTACCCGGGAAGTGTCAGAGGTGTACCCGGGAGCGCCTGAGGTGTAAATTGGGATCGCCTGATAAAAACGGGGAGTGTCAGGGTGCAACCGGGAGCGTCAGGTGTTCCTGGAGGTCATAGGTGTATGTGGCAGTGCCGGCGGTGTACCTGGGAGTGCTCAGAGTTGTACTGGGAGGTGGATTGCGTACCTGGGAGTGTCAGGAGGTGTATCCTGCATGTGCCTGTGGTGTACCTGGGAGTATCAGAGGTGTACCTGGAGTGTCAGAGGTGGCACCTGGTAGTATCATTGGTGTACCCGGGGAGTGCCAGAGGTGCATTTGGGGCACAGAGGTGCACCTGGGGGCATCAGAGGTGCACCTGGGAGGCCTGGTGAGGTGCACCAGGGAGGCTCAGAGGAGTCTGGGAGTATCGAGGTGTAATCTGGGAGGCCCAAAAATCTGAGGCCTACAGGTGTATCCAGAGCCATGGTGCACCTGGGAGTGTCTGGTTTCTACCCTGAGTGTCTGAAGTGCACCTGGCAGCAAGCCTGAGGTGCACCCGCGTCATGGTGTGCACCTGGAAGCGGCCAGGGTGCACCTGGAGTGTCAGCGGTGTACCTTGGGAGGCCCGAGGTGCACCTTGCATCACAGGTACCTGGAGTGTCAGAGATGTATCTGAAGTGTCAGAGGTGTACTCTGGACTGTCGGGAGTACCCAGGGAGTGTCAGAGGTGTGTGCCTGAGTGTCAGGAGGCACTTGGGATTGCCTGGGCAGGTGCACCTGGGAGTATCTGAGGTGTTACTGGGAGTGTCTGAGCTTACCTGGAGTGGCCTGAAGGGGTACCTGGCAGTGTCTGAGGTGCACCTGGCAGGCTGGGGCTGCACCTGGGAGCGCTCACTGCACCTGGAGCATCATTGGTACCCCAGCGTCAGGGGTGCACGTGGAAGCGTCAGAGGTGCACCTGAGTGTGCTGCCACAGGCACCCTGGGAGGTCAGAGGTGAATTAGGAGCAGTCAGAGGTGTACCTGGGGCATCAGAGGTGTACCTGGGAGGTCAGAGGTGTACCAGGGGAGTGTCAGAGGGAAGTACTGCATGTTCGGAGGCCTGTGGCATCGGAGGTGTACCTGGGAGGTCAGAGGTAAAACGGGAGGTCAAAGGTGTACCCAGGAGTGTCAGAGGGCTGAACCAGGGAATGTCAGTGGAATACCTGGGAGGCCAGGAGTTTGTAATTTGGGAGTGTCGAGGTGTACCTGGGAGGTCAGGAAAATTGTGGAGGCCGAGGTGTACCTGAGAGTGTCGAGGTGTACCTGGGAGAGCTTCTCATTGGGCTACCTGGGGAGGCATTGGTGCACCTGGAGGCCAGGAGGTGTACCCAGGAGGTCAGTGGTGTACCTGGGAGTACACAGGCACCTGGGAGTGTCAGAGGTGTGCACTTGAAGTGTCAGGGTGTACCTGGAAGTGTCAGGGTGTACCCTAAGCGGCTGAGTGTGTACCTGGGAGTGCCTGAGGTGTACCT
>NW_024721643.1:1185000-1211263 GCF_018991925.1 Homarus americanus | reverse complement strand
GGAGGGAAGGAGAGGTGAGTGTGCAGGGAGGGAGAGATGGTATGTGGAGGGGAGGAGAGGTGGGGTGTGGGGAGGGAGGGAGAGGGGGTAGGGAGGGGGGAGAGAGTGGTATGGTGGAGGGGAGGAGAGGGGTGGAGGGAGGGGAGAGGTGGTGGTGTAGGGGAGGGGAGATGGTATGGGAGGGAAGGAGAGGTGGGTGGAGGGAAGGGAGAGGGGAGGTGGAGGGAAGGGAGAGATGGTATGGAGGGGAGGAGGGAGGGAGAGGGAAGGGAGGGAGAGGTGGTATGGAGGGAGGAAGGGTATGGAGGGAGGGAGGATGGCAGGGAGGGAGATGTGGTATGTGGGGAGGGGAGGAGGTATATGTGCAGGGGAGGGATGGTATGTGGAGGGAAGGAGATGTGGTATGTAGGGGAGGGGATGTGGGTATGGGAGGGGAGGAGAGGTGGATAGTGTAGAGGGAGATGTATGGGAGGGGAGAGGAGAGGAGATGTGCAGGGGAGGAGACGTGGTATGTGGGGAGGGAAGGGAGATGTGGTATGTGCAGGAGGGAGATGGTATGGAGGTGAGAGGAGATGTGCAGGAGGGAGATGGGTATGTGGAGGGAGGGAGAGGTGGTGTGGAGGAAGGAGAGGTGGTATGTGCAGGGAGGGAGATGGTATGTGGAGGGAGGAGATGTATGTGGAGGGGAGGGAGATGGTAGTGTGCAGGGAGAGGTGGTATGGAGGGAGGGAGAGGGTATGGAGGGAGGGAGAGGTGGTATGTGGAGGAAGACGGGGAGGGGTGGTATCAGGGCCGGATTCAGGAGCAGGCAAAGTGGGCAGCTGCCCAGGGGCCTCCACAATCTGGGGGCCTCCACATGTGCGGTAGTAGCTATATCAGGGCTGGTCGACTTGAAACCACATGAATGACTCCAGTCATGTCTCACTTTTGTGTGTGTGTTGGGAATTTGTACACTATCAATAAATATACAGTTAATTAAAAATTTCTCAATGTTCTAATTTCCTCAATATAACTGCATATGGCTTCAAAATTCTCCAAAGAAGTGTTCAAATTTCAAAATTTTCCCGGGGGGCTTACAGCGTCCTCCGGAACTCCCGGATGTTTAGGCTCGCTTCACTCGCCACCCCACCCTCTTGGGTAGTTATAATGAGGGGGGCCTCCACAAAGAGGCTGCCCATGGGCCTCCACAGATCTAAATCTGGCACTGGTAGTGATGTCTGTTGTCTGTAGTGATGTCTGTTGTTGTCTGTTGTCTGTAGTGATGTCTGTTGTTGTCTGTAGTGATGTATGTTATTGCCTGTAGTGATGTCTGTTGTCTGTATAGTGTTTTTGTAACGCTTTTCCTGTATAATTGTCTGTTGTCTGTAGTGATGCCTGTTGTATAAGTTAATAAAGTCAACTCGACAACCAGGTTGAAAATTATCCCATAAAATATAACCATTAGTAACTCAACTGGATAATTTGCATTTACCATTTGGTTAAGCCAAGTAGCGTTTACTCTCCCGGTATATGTATCAACGCCTCATTATAGTAAGCATTTAAATACATTTTATATAGAGGTCATATTAAGCAAATTTACAGCCAAAATGGAAAGTAAAAATAAATAAAATGTTTACATATTTCTGGGTCATTATCTATCACTACTGCCTGTTGTTTACCGAAATAAACATACAGAAAATAAGTAAACTATATTGATTGAAGGTTCATGGCAGGAAAAGGGGGGGGGGGTGGGGGTGTACAGTTACTTATGAAGTTTATTGGTCAAGTCTAGAGAGTTTGGTTTACGTAAAGCCAAGTGAACAGATACCTGGAGGAAAGGACTATACAGTACATGAATACGGTGATACTGTACTGTACTTCCCCGAGCATCTGAGACTTACACACGAGTATCTGAGTCAACAAAAACAGGTATTTGACCATCTGAATGATTTGGATTAGCTTTGAAGGTATATATCGAAGTGTTTCATTATATATCGAATCTCTCCATTACTCCCACAGTGACAGTATCATAATTAACAATGGTATTTTATTGGTAAGACGTGGCCATAAATAAAATAGGTATGAAAAAGAGGATATAGGGGTGGTAACATTCCTCTCGGTGGGTTGGGGCTGAAAGGGGCCACCAGTCTCTTCCTACCTGGCCTCATTAGCTCGCCCCTGCTGTAGTAAGTGGGTGGCACTGACACATGGGCGGGGGCCGGTGGGGGTCCCTATAGAAAACAGGAATAGTTTGGCTTTTAAATTAGGTTCGCTTCTTTTATACCTGGTCACGCTGTTTGTGGGTCTTCTTTTTTTTTTTTAGAAGAGTGTATTTTTATTTTTTAATTTGGGTAAGAATTTTTTTAGAGTGTTTTTGTAACGCTTTTCCTGTATAATTTCTCTTAAAGGTTTCAAGCTTTTTTTCTAAGATATAATATTGGAACTTAGTTGGATCAGTTTCGTTTCTTGTGAAATTATTCCTTAGAAATGTAAAAACTAAGAAAGACATTTTATAAAGAAAAAAAATCATACAAACATCTAACCTTTTTAAGAAATACAGTATCGTAACATAAAATAAATCCTAATATTAAAAGTGTAACACTAAACACGTGGAGAGGGAGGGACACAACGCTCACTTCAACAGAGGATCAATGAACATTTGAGAATATCGCTCCATCTACGAACACGGAGAGTGCAAACCGCCCTTTGACTGAACCTCGATATCACCTCCTCCATCTACCTCTTAACAAGTGGCTGCAAGGGATAGTCTCTCTAAAAAGAATAGTGGCTCAGGTTGTCCCAGTTTAATGAGGCTAAAACATGAGAAATTTGAAAGAAAACAGTATGTTAATACATTTAATATAGGAAGTAAGCAATAAATTATAAAAAAAAAATTTAATAATAGAGGGGGGTTAAAGAATCTGTACCCCAAAAAGAATATCTGAGGTATTGTTGAAGAAAGGACATGAAAAGCAAGAAAAAGAACAGCAGTAGAATAAAACCCAATAAATAGCTTAATAAAAGGGATAACGAAAGTGACAGTAAGAAAGACAAAGCTAAGGTGGACTCCGGTGAAGGGAGAAAAATCTCAAGTGTTTCTCGGGCAAGATCGTGTATTTTTGTAATAAGGGGAGACGATACGGGACGGGGCTGTGTTTACCATAGGAGACTTGCTGGAGAGGATGGACAATATCGTGTCTGGTAATGGGATCAAACCCCATTTCTGCCTCAGTGTAGGAGGTAATGATATTGGTCGGCGTAGTAGTGAAGAGCTTCGAGGTAGGTACAAGGATGCTATTGAAGTTTAAAGAGGAAGAGAAGTATCCTTGTCTTATGTAGTGTCCTATCGAGAAGGGGAGTTTGCGCTAATTCGTTGTGTGGGTCCATTTATAACTGCTACTGGGAAAATAATGTAAGTTAAATGTAATTCTCGCCGTAGAAAGCTGGATATTTTTTATGGCTGAAGCGACATGTTTACAAGGGACGGGGAGCATCTGTCTTGGGCCGGGGGGAGAGGTGGCGGTGATGGCCAGCTCACTAGAGAAAGTAGTTGTTTGGATATCACGAACCATAAACAGGTATAAGAGAAAGAGGTATGGAAATGTATAACAAAAATAGTCGATGGAAGTAACAGAATAACAGTAGCTTAAATTTTTACTAAGCGGACAGTAGAAGCATTAGGCATGAAATGAAATAAATTTAAATAAATTAGTGTATAAAAGGAATAGATATAATAATGAATAATTTGACAGAAAAAGTGACAAGTGGATCAATTGACGAGATATCAGACGCTTTAAGACAAGTTCCACTGTTACATTTCCTCCTCCACACCGGATTCGTTATTCGTTCAGTTCACTTTATGTTGAATCATCAAAGAAGTTGTTATTAAAAGATGAAGAGAAGTTTGTGAAGCTTAGAATGATAGCAAACGAAATCTGAGCTACGCAGCACATTTCAGTTAACAGTGACACAAAAATATCCATCTATTTCAGACTGTTATCTCAATAATCGTACCCTTTTCCAAAACCTACCTGTGCGAGCTGGCCTTCCCAACTCTGATTTACGTGAATAACAACAGGAGGGAGAGCCTGTCAGTGCAGCGAGACCTGTGAGTTGTTCTGCCATCAGTTTTCCCCCTGGTCAAAAGGCTCCACTCACAGGTAGACCCGTGTGTGTCATTACCTTTGCCAGTAAATAGATTATACTGTACCTTTTCCTTTCACAAAAGAAACTTAATCTTTTTTTTTATTAATACACACTTTCATGTTGAGAAATTTATACATTTTGTTGGCTAGGGACGTCACCATAAATAGAACATTATTCAGGAAAAATGGTGTATTTCGGTGACATATCTGCGGTGATAATATTTCTTTATAAACTGTTCATTATAAATATCGTTTGTTTGTTTGACTACATCATGGCGTCCACTACAGGCAGTAGCTCCTCTTGTTATGACCAATGTGGAAGGTGAAGGTAGAGAGGAGTGTCGGGTGCAGGACGAGGGAAAATATACAAATAGATTATGGCAACATCACCATTAAAGACGCTGCATTTAACACAGATCACTTCTAGTATTGATGTGGGGAGGATATGGTAGAGGAAGAGTGCAATGGCTGATGAATAAAATAGATGACAAATTTGAGGTGATTGCAAAAGAAATGCAGAAAATGGTAATTGTATGTATCACTAATTAGAAGGTAACTTTAATTGTCAGGTGTGTCTCAAAAAATCATCATTATTGTATGTTTATCGTTGCATGTAAACGGTTGGGAACTACTGGTCTGGTATCTGAGGCCCTGGAAGTGTAGAAACAAGACGAAAGAGAAACAAGAAAAGAAAGAGAGAAGTTCTGCCAAGCGTGAGAATGGCTTGACAACCTAATCAAGTTTACATGCACCAACTCTTACCAAAGGCTTCACCCTAACTGTAAATATTTAAGATTTATAAAGTGATTTTTTACCTAAGACCAGCGGGAGGGAAACGTGCAGCTCATCAATGACTTGTTAAAAAATACAACACCACGTTTCGTATCATCATCATCAAGAAAAAGATGAATATAACGGTACAGAAAGGTCTCCTCCCTGCATTTCCGATTCAGACAGTTTGTGTAGCGGCGACACCTGAAGTACCTGAGGTCGATGATAAGAGTATATGGTCCACAGACTTAATATAGTAACTGAAGGGTGACTTACTTTACAGCCTTGATGTGAGGCCACGAAGCGAGGCCGGTGAGAGGGCCCTTCTGGTCCCTAGTGCGGCCGTGTACAGTGAGGAGGGAGGCGCCAGCATGCTCCAGCATCTTGGCATACTCCACCGTCTTCTTCTCGTCCTCGAACACCCGAATCTTCGCTGTTATGGCCACGTCCACCTCCTTTGACGCCCGCTCGACTATGTCATGGAGAGAAGTCGTTTCCACAGATGAGTTTTACAGAAAAGTACATGTCGGTGTCAGGTTTATTCATCAGCTTGAGCAAATACTGTTTCTCACCAGGTTACACTGGTAACATACATTAGATAATTCATGTCAACGACACAATAATTCAATTTTAACACTGGAAATATTTCAGTGCGACATTTAATTCCTCCAACAACTGGAAACTTTCGGAAAGTATCTTCACTGGAAGTTTGTATCTATATTGTAACAGTTACTGTACATAAAACATCCACTCGCCCACTTTATGACCAATAATGTATTATATACTAACAGTAAGTCTTGGCCACTTGTTTAGCTTTAAATCGTTCAACATCAACAAAATAGTACAAATATTGTATATGTTTGCAACTGTTAGTGAGGGTTGCATACAAGGTGACTTACGCATTGTGTGCACGAAATACAATACCTCATTGATTGTGCACAAGAGGTGATGCACCCAATGTGCACACATGGTGACTTCTCGTCTTGTATACTCACTGCACACAGACAATGTGTAGACAAGGTAAATTCTTTATTATACGTATAAGGAGAAATACTCATTGTACAGCACATACAAGGTGACTCACTGTGCCGACAAAAAAGACTTGATCAATATGCACCACATTGTCTCACTCCTTATGTGGACGAGTTAATTATTCATTGTGTGGATGATAGGACTTACTCATTGTACGGACAAGCTCCCATTCGTCCTGGAGAAAGGCGCCATAGTGCCCCCGACGAGCGATGGCCTGCGGGCAGCCCAGGTTGAGGTCTACGGCATCGCAATGGGGAGCCGCCAGCCTACACGCCTCCACAAACGTGTCTGGATCGTTCGAGCAGAACTGTGGATCACACCAACACCTCTCTTCAATCTTAGTACAATACTCTTGTACCTAAAGCTCACCTATACCAACTACTTCAATATTTCAATCAATTACAAAATGTAAATGAAGGTAGGCACAATATTCAACAACTAATCGGAAAGGTTGGTAATAATAACACGTGACGGCTCAGGGCAGTAATAATAACTAACATATGATGGGTGAGGACGGTAATAATATTTGACCTGTGGTGGTGAGTCGAAATATAAACGTTGAAGGTGTATTGATTGACAGTAGTGATTACCTCTAAGATGCACTGGATGATGGCAACATGTGATGGATGGTGTTAACTTTGAGGCAGATGAGTGTCCGTGTTTAATGTGAGGTTGGTAGGAACAGTTACTTGTACGACAGAAGGAAGGTCTTGGTGACTTACTTACCTGGACGATGAGCGGACGGTCCTCAGAGCAAGAGGCAAGGTTTTCCCTCCTATACCTGGCGTCCTTGACAAATACGTGGGCGTGTAGCATAGGTGTGTAGCACAGTTCCGCACCTGTAAAGACATAAATTAATATTCACTACAACTTTTCATCTACCGAAGGAACAGTGACCTTAGGAGATACTTATTAGATTTTACTTCATTGTGGGACCTGTATAAATACTTGCGCACTGATCACCATACTCAAGGGGTTAAAAGGTAACAGAGTCGCTCACTTAAGAAAGGTTTCCATCAGCTTGGGAAGAAGGAACAATAATGATAAACCTGTCAATTGGTGATATACACACCTTAACAAAACTTAGAAATGACACTCAGTTACTTGATCTAGTGCGTTAAGTTGTGAGTCATAAAAGATCTAGTGTTGGAGTATTTACAAGAGCATTTGGTATTGTTCGCTGGGCAGAGAAGTCACTTAAAGACGATCATCAACGAGTGGAAGATAAACTGTCAATGAGGTGACTACAACGGCTGGTCTACTAACATTCTGCTGATAAACTGTAATGTTGCTCAGTTATGGCAATTAATGTGCAGATAAAAGACAATTACGCCGTACAACATGGATCGTTAAATACGTAGTTTAGTGGTGCAAGTTTCTAGGAATTTAATCATTGGTGTAAGTGTCTTTAAGAACGTAGAATATTTATTTATAAGTGGTTAAGTGTCCTACAACGCTACGGTACGTAATGAAAGGAGGCAACACTAATGTTATACTCCTGCCCTCTATTGAGTTAATATATCTATCTTACTGAACAACCTCCTAATGGTTGTAATAATGTAATGTATTAATATTTTCCTTTCTATGTGATGGTTTGGTTTTATATGAATCACATAAACACGTCATCTTCTATAGTATGGTTTGTGTGTGAACTAAGGTCGTGTGTCTTTTGTTGTCTAGCTTGTGACGTGGAGGAGGGAGAAGTGAGCCGGGCATCCCCTTAAGCCCTCCTAAGTCATGACGGTGATAGTACTTCCCTGGGTGACTACTGTCTCTAAAGCTTACTACCTCAGACCAAGTTGATCCCCAGTCTACCCTGAGAGGCGCCGCCCGGGTGAACAAGTAGAGTCAGACACAAGTTCATCGATCTGGGAGCGAGAGTAAAAGGTCCTCTCATAAAAATGCCACCAATAGTAACAAAACCATCAAGTTAATTACCGAAACATGAATAAGATATTTGGTTCAATAAGAATCAAATAATGTTAAAGACAAATCCAAAAGTAAATATTCTTTCACAAGCAAATTCTCAGAGTGAGGGAGGGAGGAAAGGTGAGGGGGCTCGTGATCATATATTTCCATAGCTTCGTCATGAGTGGAGTGGAGTGTATTGATCAATATACAGGTATCATGGTGGACATTACACCCCACTCACGCAAACTACGGGTCCCACTTATCATATTTATCTACGTATGTGTGAAGGTCAAGTGGTGTGTTACAGTCAGTGACGAGAAGCCTTCCAAGATGGTGTGACAAGTTTAAACACAAGAACATAAAGTACGAGTTTCTTAAGAGGGATATAATAACCTGTCTCACGTCTTAGTTCAATATCTGTCTTTAGGATCTCCAATATTTCTCACTTAATCAAATAACATTAAGTCACTCTACTTGTAATTTTATACACTTTACCAAATGAAATGTTCCTCTTGAATGACTAAATGTGAAGCCAAATTATATATTATGAATTTCTCCGATACTTTAAAAACATAAAATCATTACCAAATAGATTTACTTTTAAATAATTTACATAAGCACCTACATAACAGCTGTGTAATGTTATATAAAAGACCAACCGTGTGTGTGTGTGTGTGTGTGTGTGTAACAGCCTCAAAAAACACGATCACTCAGAGCCAACACAACTAGTCATTCATTTTAAGTCCGTCAGCTGTACTCACGATCGATCTCAGCCACGTACAGTAGTCATGGGATATTTGGCGTGTGTGTTTTCTGAGTAGTATTTCCGTAGCCTCTATGGTATTGTCACATGTTACCTAAACATTTGTGTGTTACTGGTGTTATGTGTTATCTTGGTTTATCAGATGTTAAATACTGTTTTAGTGTTATGATTTACATGTTTTTCCTTATGTAATCTCTTATTTAGTGTTATGTAATCTGTACTGTAATTCTTTCTTGTTCTTTATGGTGTTTCTGTATTTCAATGTTTGCCTTTATAGTTACAGTAGTCTGGTGTGGCTATGTGTTATGTAATGGTGTCGTATGGAAGCCTGTTTTGGCACGGATGGTGTGTGCGGGGAGGAGAGGGCGAGGTTGGGGGAGGGAACGGAGAAGGGTGGGGAGGAATGGGCGGGGTGTGGTGAGGAATGGGAGGTGGGGTGTGGGTAGGCGCCGGTGGGATGTGGATAGTAGCTGGCAGGGCGTAGGTAGGAGCGGGCGGGGGTGTGGAGTGTACACAAGCTGTTTGATAATAATAAAGTTATGACAATATTTCTACTCTCTTTGTCCTCTGTTTACTGTTCATCACGGTGTATTAGCGAACAGGACCTAGGGAGGTGCGGCAGCCGGGTGGATGCTAAACTTGTCTGCATCACCATTCAACCCAACTGTGAATAGAAGCTTTATTTTGCTGTTGAGGAAGTGAAGGCGGTCGAGTGCAGTGTTGGTTATATTGTCTCCTTTACACCGTACGCTTAGACTATAATGTGTTGTGTTCATGCTGTGCCTCTAAAAGGGCCTTCAAGCTACAGGCAGAACTCGCTGTTAGTTTACAATATATAAAAAATATAGCGGTACTGACCTTGATAATTTGAAACACCAACAATTCCCATTCCAGTGAAACAATATTTTAATAATTAGAATACTAGTTTTTTATTGTAGATGATTTTTCTATATGCCTGAACAATGCTTATTAATATTATTATTTTTTTTTTTTACAATTTCTTTTAGTGTGATGCTTCCATTAGTTGAATGATATTGCTAACTGTTGCTGTCATCTGTCACCCGGTGTTGTCTGTTGGGTATAAACTGTCCGGAGTTGTGTTGAGTACCGAGTGTTGCGGTGTTATCAGTGTGTTATCTGGCATTTTTCTGTATGAGTTGTTATTTTTGTTTGTTATCTCTCATACTTATACTGTTCTTATGTTATCTGGTAATATGTTTATTCTTGTTTTATTTATTATTATGGTGTGTTATATGACTGTGTGTTACCTCATGTTTTTATGTAATGTCTTATTAAAATCCCGAAGCTTACTGTGTTTTAAATGTTAAGCATATTATTGTTACGTTTTCAGTGGTTATAAAAGTTGTCATGTATTACTGATGTTTTCATATAACCCACAGTACAGAAACAAAAGGTCGTCACTTTTTTTTTTTACGTCGGGTTCCAATACTTTGTGAGAACCATGAGAAAGAGATGTGTAAGATCTATATGGTATTAATATATACAATAATGCTTTTCGCCATGATAAATAACATACTCAAATTTATACACAGTCCATTGGGGACAGGAAGCGGTACAGTACCCAGCTAGAATGTTAGTGGCGGTTTGACTCCATATGTCTTCACTTACCGTAGCGCCGAGACAGAAGTCGCCAGGCCAGCTCGGAAGCATCTACCATGGGCGCCACAACCAGCCGCGCTCCTTTTAATGTCTCCCGCCAGAAGTCATACCCACGAGGACCCGGCATCACCTGATAAAAAGACAAGAATTATTTGGATATATGAACCCTTTACCTTTCATTACCGGAGGCACAGTTCGGGTCTGGCTCGTGTCTCCAGCCTGTACAGTACTTAACCATGGATCTTTACTGGGACTACCGTGAAAATGTCTCTTAAGGAATAATTGTGTATTGGTTTATGCGTATCATTCACGAGGGAAGAAGTTGTCAGTGTTATGGTTCATTCTACACTTCGCCTGCACCAACCTGTAACAGATCATACTTGTGTACAATATGCAATAGACTCTTACAAACATCATTTATCTCTTCACTGACTGTAAGAATCAATTTCACTTTGCCTCATAATTGTTACGTTTTAGTCATTAAGGTTGAGAAGAGACTAACTATTTAAGTTAATAATAAAGAGGAAAGTAGCCAATGAAAGTTATTGTTATGGAGACAGAAATTGTTATGTGGTCCACCTATGTTCTTGAGAGAGAGAGAGAGAGAGAAAAGGCAAGGGAGAGGGGGAGAAAAAAAAAGAAAGGGGGAGGGGAGAGAGAGAAAAGAAGAGGGGAGAGGGAGAAAAAAGAGAGGGAGGGGGAGAAGGGAGAGAGAGATTGGCTTGTGTGAGTAAATATCCCAGGGTAAACAAACGGAACTAACATCTTGGCTTATGTATGAAACGTATTAAGTTTACATATAAGAGAAAAAAGATCTCAAGTTTTATAACCGTTTCAATAATATTTCAAACTATAAAGTCGAGGTTTGGTTATCATGTTATCTTAGGATCATTTTCCTTTTCTCAAAGATACGTTTTTATAGTTCTTTAAATTATCATCCTCTTAAGTTTTACAAGTTTCCGGTACATTAATCGCTGTTTGTGTAAGTCAATGCAAAGGTTTTGTCCCATCTTCTGTTTCAAATGATTTAACTTCTGTCTCTATGATCTATTTCCACGTTATCAAGATATCTTTCACTGTGACGGGAGGTCTATGCTTCACTTTGTCTCTCTCGCTCTGTCTCTTGTACAGACGAAGGAAAAGGAATTTTTTATCCCAACAGAAATATTCATATCTCTGTGACAGGCTGATATGACCTGCCACTTCCACTTGACACCACTATTTGGGGGGAGGGGGGGGGGGGCTAAATAGAGTTAGATTCGCCCATTTATAAGTATAGTGAGCGGTGCCAGCAGTTGTTCTAAGTGGTTTTTGACACCAGCGCGACATATCCAACACCAAATGTAAACAACGTCGTTACTCATACTTCAGCCAAATATTTATCTAACTTGTGCCTTACACCTTCAAGTACACAAGACATTCATTCAATCTTCCCAGTTCATCTCTAAAGTTAATGCTCAGTGGATATAAAAAAAAATATGACTGACTGGCTGAAGTAAATCTCATGTATGGAAACAATTATTCTAACGCGGAATGGTTTAGTTACTAGATTAAATATATTAAGTAACACAGTGGCTGACATTGCACTTTCTCAACAACCTTGACTTCGGGCTGTACAATTTCCTCCTTAATGTTGAAGATACGTTCCTGAGTCACTAGTGTTAATCATCCTATTAACACCGGCATCTATCTTCTAATTCCTTTACCATGTTAAAAGTGTGACACAAATATTGCAGAATTCTCAACCTTTTACCAGCCACCGACTATTATTTGAGGACTTATTTACGATTCTTTACCCAGGTTTAATTCACCATAGGTTTAACCACTATGGGTGGGTGGGTGATCTTAGGTTAGTATTAGGGTTATTAATCTTTAGGTGAAATAAGCTGGGGTGGAGAATCGTCTGATGATCCCTTCCTAACATATAAAGTTTTTAAACACGTCTACACTCAGTCTGTTAATACACGAGGCAACATGTGTTATAAATCAAGGGAGATATATTTACTCTTTCTGGTGGAGGGTTGAAGTGAAAGTGTCGGATCGCGTGGCAGTCAACACTTGTGGGGTCATTACCAGCCAAAGCACTCTTGATTCTTGGGTCTGAAGTGACTAGTGGCTCATCCCCCGTGGAGGCCTGGTGGGCTGGGCATTACAGGGCGTTTGTTTTTGATTGACGAAAACTGAATTATTATCGTTTTGTTGTTTTTGGTAGAGGATGGTCTTCATATCTTTATTATGTGTTTCTAAATGACTAATATAGAGGGTGAGTGGAATTTAAAGAGCTTAACTAATAAAGTACTTCCAGAAGAACACAAAAATGTCAAAATCACACCTCGGAAACCCATAGTTGGCGAGTAATTAGCATTGAAATAAGATAATTAATATCTTGCAAGCATTATTACAGCCATTAATTACCCAGCAATCGAATCGTGGACCATAGATTTGGAGGAAGATGTGCCTATAGGTTGTTTCATTGTAGTTCCTCGTATTCCAAGATTAACATTGGCATTATTCTGGTGGGTGTGTCTCATGAGTAAGGAAAATGCTGAAGCTGCAGGAAAAATCTATGTATTCACAGACTGCTTCACTCATCTTCTGTTAAATGCCAAGAAACATTAACATATTACCTAAAATATATTATGATGGATTTGTTTCATTAATGGGAACAAGACTGATTGTAAACTGAAAATATCGTAAGGTGGACGTGACAATAAACTGCTTTACTTTTCGTACTAATACAATTTTAACATTACTTTTGGGATAGGTAGGATATAAATTTTAGTGGGTTGGCCCGCAGAAAAATATCTAAATCGTAATGCAGCCCATGACTGAGGAGAGGTTGCCCATGACTGAGGAGAGGTTGCCCATGACTGAGGAAAAGTTGCCCATGCCTGACGTAAAGGATAAAATATATTATATATTATCTTGAGAACAATGCTACTGATGGCCGCTCACACAGCCATGATCAGCGTATTTATCATCAAGTCTTAGAAGCGCATCGGTGGCTTGGTCATTGTGTGTGTAAGGAGACTGTCATTGGTAAGAGGAACTCCAGCTTTGTTGGAAACTTGAAGTTGTCTCCTCACATTGTTGTAACGTAGACAAAGAGACAGTGTGTTGAGTAGGTGTCCTGAAGTGAGAATGATTTGTTATTGTGTCTTAAATGATTTTATTACATATTAAATGGATCATACTGAGTCTATGCTTGTCACGTCATTGTCAACCCATCAGTCATCTGTCATTGTATAGTGTGAGGGTCAGAGACGAGTCATATGCCCAGACTGAGACTGGTGTTATACTTCAGCCGCTGACTGCCTGACTCACCAGTGAAGACTTACAGTAATTGAGTTATATCCCGGCAGCTGTCTGACTCGTGTTCCCAGGCTGTGCTACAGTTAAACCCGGGGCCGATTTAACACGTCAACGCCTTCACACTTATATATTATCCACAACTAACGCTATGTGTATTTGACGACAAGATATTCAATGCCTAAACCGTAATTTCAACGCAACATTATTCAACGTGTATAACAGATTTCAGATTTGCCCCCCGAGAGGGCTAGTTTATTGGGCACCCCCTAACATCCTGTGAACGTGTATAACGAAATCCTGAACAGCGTCGGTAAATTTATACTAATAGAGTTATGCACAGTGACTACAATGACTGACTAGTGTGACTACAATGACTGACTAGTGTTGTATTAGTGACGTGACAACAATAAAGTGAATACTGTAACTAAATCAGTGAATTCAAATATAGCTTGGGAATATTATAAAATGTAGAAATAGCGAGAATAAAATAAAGTTTTTTTAAAATAAAATTACCTCACGGGGCTCTGTGTAAAGGTGGGAATATTTATATATTAATTTGAGTTAAATTAGGTTAAGTGAATTAGCAGTGTGTGCGTTGCTAAGTTAACAACTATATTCCTTTATGAATACAGTGTTCTATTTAATGAGAATATATATATTTGTTAATAATTTCATTCATCAACAAATGGGAGGTATTCTACGTTCATTTCTTTATTTTCTCTTCTTGTTTGAAACTTGAGTAATTACTTAAACAATAACATATTTATTAACGACATTTGCGGGAAATAATTTAATTACTTTGTGGACCACTTACTGAGAAGTTGTTAGGCAGGCAGCTGTCCGCCCTTCACCCAACATGCATCAGCCTTGTGAAATTTGGGGGTTTGATACCAGTGGTCGCCCCCGCCTCCTCGTTGCATCTCTTTTTCTGTTTCTTTGCTATGTATTACTACGGTTTTCAAGAGATTTTAAATTTAACATAGTTCAAATTTACTGAACCTTTTACACAATGATCCTGGATATGTCATGACTGAGGTCTTCTGAACCATATAAGAATAACCTCGTCTCTCTTGTTCTTATATACAGTGGGTCAGGCTCCTCTGTTGGCTCACTCGTCCTGGCTCTCCTGTGTACCATTTCATTTTTAACTACAAACTTACTTAAAGGTGGACACTCAAGAAGCTTCAATGGACGCGTTCTGTTCCCTCGAGTTGTGCCGCAGATTAAGTTAACTGATCTACACTTTCACTGGCACTAACTTTTCACTGCCCAGACATCTAGACCGAGGCTGTCATTAGTAGATGTGCGGCTTCATTTGATTGCTTGGGGAGGCGCCATTGAATCAGAATATATACCGCAAGTGGAATTCTTTGCATAATAAATGGCCCCATCAGGTGTAAACAATACAGTTGTTTACGCTATTAAGTAGTCCAGCAAACGTTATCGTAATTGATTTTGTTAACGATGTCCTCACCGACGCGTGTGTAGGTCATCTGTGTGTAATTGTTTGCCGTCTCTAAATAGAAAGGGGTCTGCCTTTTTTCCTCGGGGGACAGTCTTTCCAGACAAATTGTCTCGGCGCTTCCAGCTGAGTGAGGAAGGTGGACACTCGGTGGCCAGTGTCCAGAGCAGGACCCCATTCTCCTCACTAAGACCGGAGGAGAGGCAGCAGCAAGGGAGTTGATCCCCGCCACACACACACACACACACACACACACAGACACTCGAGTTAGCATGTGATGAGAAATGTCCCTTTTTGTTGCTGCTCTACATCCACGAAGACTGAATATTAGCCTCTACTCCCCAGCGTTAGATATTGAGACGACTATAAGCTCCCACACGAACAGCTATCAGTTTAGGGAGGTCGGTAACATTAGCAGACCCACTCTTTACATGACTCTGGGACTCCATTTCGTAGACGTCAAACATTCGCTACTTAACCAATACAATCCTCAATGTATTCAACGAAGATCTGAATATTAATACTGGGCAAGGTGACAGAGACAGTCGCTCGGAATAAGTTCATTAAAGAAGACATAACAACTTCTCCTTGATGACGATATTGAAACCTGATCCATTACTTCCTCCTTTACTCTCTGGGAATGGAGGAAGTTTCAGTTTCTTGTTTGTGTTCTTCCTTTTACGCGCGGAGAACATTATTAAAGCGAGGCAGTGGTCCCCCTCTCCCCCCCCCCTCCCCGTCTACGAAAGCACGATTATGATGTAGAATTCTCCCCTCCCCTCCACCTACCCCCCCCCCTCCTCACCTCCATGGTAGCAAGTGTGGAGGAGTGAGATACCAACACCGCTGAAAAGAAAAACTACTCTCTTTAAAGTAAAAATAGTTCCGTGTTGAAGGAGTGTGGAGAGCCCCCCGAGACTTTAGTTCACCAACCCTTTGAAGAAATTTTTTTGTGTGTGTGGCGATGACCGCGGGGTTGAGTTGCACTGGTCTACCCGCGGTATGTTAGAGTCGGCCCAGAGGCAGAGTGAAGTTAAGGAAGGAACACAGGTAACTATAAGGTGTAAACAAAAAGAATATCCTACCTAGGGCCAGTCTCCCCAATGGTGTTCTCATGGTGATGTGTTCCTACCTAGGGCCAGTCCCCCCCATGGTGTTCTCATGGTGATGTGTTCCTACCTAGGGCCAGTCCCCCCCAATGGTGTTCTCATGGTGATGTGTTCCTACCTAAGGCCAGTCCCCCCAATGGTGATGTCTACATGGTGTTCTCATGGTGATGTGTTCCTACCTAAGGCCAGTCCCCCAATGGTGTTCTCATGGTGATGTGTGTTGGTGTTCTCATGGTGATGTGTTCCTACCTAGGCCAGTCCCCCAATGGTGTTCTCATGGTGATGTGTTCCTACCTAGGCCAGTCCCCAATGGTGTTCTCATGGTGATGTGTTCCTACCTAGGGCCAGTCTCCCCAATGGTGTTCTCATGGTGATGTGTTCCTACCTAGGGCCAGTCTCCCCAATGGTGTTCTCATGGTGATGTGTTCCTACCTAGGGCCAGACTCCCCAATGGTGTTCTCATGGTGATGTGTTCCAGCAAAATGTTATAAATGTTTTTTTTTATCTACATATTTCTGAGTGATGTTTATAATCAAGTCTCCCTCACTAGTTACCAGTTAAGACTCCAATTAGAATACTGTACTGTACACTCATATTGCATGTACACAAACTGTTGTCTTTTACACCAACAAATTTGTAGTTACACTCTAAAATCTATCTTTTGGGAATTCTTAATAATTATTTTCGAAACTGCGGTTGAGCAACACAGAGCTGAGATACAAATATAAGTGTAGTTTTTATTGTATCTGGCGGGTGTACCGAAAAGAGGCCACCTTGATAACATACAGATCCAACTCTTATTTAACCATTGTGATGGTGAAGAGCTCAGTCGTTTGTGAGGAGAAAAGAATCAAGATTTTGTAAGAGAATCTTGAGCAGCGAAGTAAAGTTTTAGCATAAATAACCGCAGTGGCGCAACTGTGACTAACACACGTTACAAGGGAACGAGAGAGGTGACCCGGAAGCTGTGTACGTCAGGCCAACGATTGACCTAAAATATAAGGCCTACCCTGCCCCGGCATCCTGTAAGGATCCTGGTGATAATCCTACACCCTGAGGTCCTGGTACTGTACACTGACAGTACCTCAAGTAATGACGGCAGGCTGCGACTTACGTCAACCAGGACGACCTTCCCACAAGCTACACACGACCTTCAAGGAGAGGCAGTAAAGATTTGGTCAGATTACTTCTATGTCTTAAGATCCCGTCTAAAGTAACTAGTGCAGTGAAGTGTACACTTTATATTACACCACCACCACCACCACCGTCGCCACCACCACCACAACCACCAACACCACCGTCGCCACCACCACCACAACCACCAACACCACCAAAACCACCAACACCACCGTCGCTGCCTCCCCCACCACCACCACCACCACCATCACCGTCGCCGCCTCCACCACCACCACCACCACCACCAACCACCACCACCACCACCCCCACCACCACCACCACCACCGTCGCCGCCTCCCACCACCACCACCACCATCACCGTCGCCGCCTCCACCACCACTACCACCACCGTCGCTACCACCACCACCAACACCACCGTCGCCACCACCGTCACCACCACCACCACCACCACCACCGCCGCCACCACCACCACCACCGTCGCCGCCTCCACCACCACCACCACCGTCGCACCACCACCACCACCACCGTCGCCGCCTCCACCACCACCACCGTTACCGTCATAGCCTCCACCACCACCACCACCGTCGCCGCCTCCACCACAACCACCGTTACCGTCACAGCCTCCACCACCGTCGCCGCCTCCACCACAACCACAGTTACCATCACCGCCTCCACCACCACCACCACTGCCGCCTCCACCACCAATTACTGTGAATTAATGTCCTGACGATATTATCAATCATCAATAGTGTGTTGTATTATTTAATGTTTTACCAAATATGTAAAAACATGATCGTTAATTATTTTCCGCTTTGTGAAAGTTTATTGAATACATCAATCTATAATTTGTTTGGGTGTGTTGATGTATGTAATCACGCACCCTGGCGGCAGAGGTCCCATCAGTTATTAACTAAACAGTGAACAGGTTAGTCCTCGTCACCATAAGGCCAACAGCACTACAGAACTCAAGGACTATTACACAGGGAGTAACTTACTTGTATAAACCTCCCTAATAAAGGAACTAACTTCTAACATAAGATCAGAAAAGAATAGTTGCCACAGTGTACACCTCAATCATAACAACTCAATATATACCTGAGTACCTGTCACGCTGCTGCTCAACACAATAACACCACCAGAACAGTAACTACTAATTCTGCCATCGAGATAGATCATAGTTTGTCGAAAAAAGTGTTCCAGGTCACTTCCTAATTTTCCCCCAATTATAAAACAATAAAAAGGTTAAGTCACCATTAAGTACAAATACAATAGTGATGACGATATCCTATTCCAACGACAAATTGGGAAATGGTAATTGGGTTCTTGTTTATGCCTCTGGTAACCCCAGTCCGAGGTGCTGTAATTTTCCCACAAAGACAAATTAAAGAAAATCAACCAATCTTTAATCCTTATGTAGCAACAGAATCAAGACAACGATAGACAAAAAATATCCCAAATATCACGTAAATATCACGAAGACAAAATTACCATCACTGATATGACAAAGGTAAAAAAAACAAAAAAACAAAAAAAATATGTAAATAAAAGCTTTGAACGCGTAGTGAAAGCCTGCAGCCGGCCATCAACTCCCCGCGGCATTACTGACGGTACGCTACCCCTATACACAAACCCGGAGAGAGCACGGTCCCTAGGGTCGTTTAATGGCTCCCAAAAGCCCAGCCCAAAGATGAGATCATGCGCCACAGCTGCCTACAGGTGTGGTGGACAGCGGGGAGGAATGAACCTCTCCACCAGGGAACATCCAGTAACTCGTAAATGAGAAGTGGTCACATGTTCGCTAGTGCTGCTAAATCCTCTGGACTTTCCCCATTCGTAATGATAAATTAAGACAAAAAAAATAACGTCTACGGGAAAGGGTCGCGGAAAGGGGACGTGATTGCTGCCCGTATCATCATTGGGTATGACTTTGCTTGGGAGATTGGTATCCACGCATCCCCTGAGCAACGCTCTTGTGCATTATGCAGAAGACCCGACAGCCGCACCCTTATCCACTACCTCCTAAGATGTCCCCACACACAACGCTTCCGTGACGCCTGCTGGACCACCACTCCACGACCCCCTGACGGAGACACGATGACCCTCCCCATACTGGCCAGATATTATGCAAATAACATTGATTATGTGTTAAAGGAATATCCTTCCTTCCTTAGGCTTTAGTAAGCCCCTTTATAATATTTATACTGTATATACTTGTCACACTTGCCAGATGCTTCTGGTGTCATTGTACAGGGGTACCTAGTGACAGCACTAGGACCCCGCTTCCTCTATCAAGGAATAAACAATTGAAATTGAATTGACAAAAAAATTTTCAAAATCCTTCTACCATAGCCAGTTAGGGAGGATTAAAATAAAATTGGTAAAGAATCAAATAAGAGTCTATTTAATTTCAGGAAAAATCAAGAAATCAAGAACATAAACTGAGACCTGACTTAGGCAGAGAGAATTAGACTTTTGTCCCATCCAGCGAGTCGGAGAGAGAGAGAAAACTACATCGGATTTCTGGAAGTTAATAACAAGCAAGATTCAATATTGACACTACAAACCCGAAACAGAATTGCCAGACTATTGCAGGAAGGAACTAGAGAACAAGAAATAGGACGATAAAAAAAAATAATACTAGTGGCAAGAACTTTCTGGAGAAGAGAAACTGACGAAGCTACACGGGATTCTATAGATGATGGATGAGAGGATAAAGTTTGTCAGCAGTGAGGATTATAAAACTGAATGTATAAAGACTGACATGGATTACGATGAGCTACAAAGAGAAGGAAGATGATGAAGGAGACGAAGCTGCAGGGAAAAAAAAAGAAATAAACTGGAGAAGAAGACAAAAAAGTAAAGATGGAAAAACATCATATTTGAGGAGGTGCAGTAAGGTGGCCAGAGGATGTAAAACAAACTATATAACAATAATGACACAGGAGGTTAAACACTGGCAGGACAGACTGTTAAGGACGAACTACCAATTATGTAAAATGATGTTGAGGGAACTGAGGGAAAAAAGTATTTCTGCAAGACAATATACGAATTCTTCCTTAAAACCCTCAGCAAAGAAAATACAATGGTGTATTTTGTATTCTACAGTGTGATATACAGGGTAATCATTAGTAGGTCTTCAGAATCACTGGCAGTTATTCACACAGTTTTTGGAACCTTTCACATCTTCTGTATACTAATGAGTCATTAAAGAATGATATGCTCCATTACTTTTTATTGTATAAAAGTTTCCAACCGATCGCCTCCGCCTTTTTTTTAATCACCACATTCTGGAAAATTACACTTGGTGCAGCGCACAGTAGTTTCTTCGTCTGAATCCACAATGATTACTGATTTATCCACGACAATTCGTGCAGTGTAAACTGCCCAAAAAATCTTCAACGATTCGTAAACTAGTTTGACCATTCTTTCACAGAAAAATTCGCGATAAGTCTACAACTTTATCATGGATTTATCGGCCAACATATCCGTAGTGTAAATGCGCCTTTAGTATGACAAGTGATGGAGGTCGTCATCCTGGCTGGTGGCGGAGTGCGGCTCTTACTACTGTTATATCAGAATAAAACAAAAAATATAAATATCCTGAATAAAATATCCTACTTTTTCTGTCACACAAACTTTTTTTTGTATATAGGAATAATATTAATGCACTTACAGTGTCACAATCTATGGTGATCGGTGGAGGGGCGAGCAAATATGGCAGCCTTTCGCCCATATGATGTTGGTGGTGGTGGTGGTGGTGACTGCTATGGCCTCGATGCCGATGATGGAGAGGTTGTGTGTGGCCCGTTCCCTCCACGCACCTTACCTGTAAACACATATTTATATAAATATTTAGATCTCTGTCTCTGCCTTAAACAAACAAACAAACAAACAAACAAACAAACAAACAAACAAACACACCACTAACACGAGCGGACATACACACATACAACACACACATGGGTGCTCTGTCCCTCCCTGCCTCTCTTGCGTTATACAGTACACAAAACACACACCTACTACACAAGGCTACATCACTTATCTAAATAATAACGATAAAAACAACTGTTGGCGTAAAGACGAACAGAAGCTGAACACAGATAAACAAATTCCAGGTTTATACATTATGAAGTCTTAGGAGACGTCACTTCATCATTACCTCGTTAAAACCAAATTATTAGCAACACCAATATATTAAAGAATGCACAAGAGGAATACATCATTGAAGTCACACCAATGCATTCATAAAGTTACAAACGTGCATTAGTGAAGCTACAACCATGCATTAGTGAAGCTACACCCATGCATTAGTGAACTGAAAACAATGTACCGGTGACGTCATAACCATGCTAGGTGTAGTCAAATAAAAAAAACTACAAGATATAGAATTATTTAATAAAATATTGTTTTAAGGAAAATGGAACATTGGTTATAATTCAGATAAAAAAAATAACTTACCTAGATAACCACACAAGGACGAGACGAAAGAGCAACTGCGTGGAGTAAATATATATATACTGTATACACAAAGACGAAATATGTCCTGTGGTGCCAGACGTGTGATAATGTTGTTGTTCTTTGGGAACGTAAGGCTACTTTTAATTGTGCGATTACTTTTGATTTTGTTAGTATAATAAGTGAAGGGAATAGTATAGTTGTAGTGCAGATGGAGACGTGACCAAAACAGTGATGTAAGAGATAGAGAGAATGTTGTAGAAGTAAAAAAAAGTGCTTACGAGGACACCAAACACAACAACATTGTACCATTACCACCATATTGCATTACCACATATCCCATGATTCCGTGTTCTCCACAGTAAAAACAACTCGTTACTTATTATCAAACACCTACAGCTGATGATGATATACCTGCCTATATATAAGCTTACCAATATGTTATGGTACACAAGTAGATTAAGATGGTACACTACAAGTTAATGGTACACATGTAGACGACGGTACACTTGTAGATATATGGTACACCAAAAGGTTATCATATCCTGCTAACATTTCCAATCTTCCATTATTACCTGTCAATTTGTACAACAGACTCAATAATAGTAAACCTTTTAGAAGATATAAATCAATATAAGATAATCAAAATAAAAACCCAAAACAAAAACAGTGGTGATGTAAGTGTTTCAGAAATTGTTGAAGTAGAGAAGAGAGCACCCAGTGACAGTCATTACCAGAGAGATTAAAGACCAACCAGATTCTCCAGCTGGTCCTGATACACCCAGCGAGGTTCTCATTCGTTCTTACCAGCTAGCAACTTCACACAACCACACACTACATAAATCACTAACACCAATGGTTCTCCAGCATTCTAATCTCGTCAGGACTTAAGCTCCCAAACACTCAGGACTACTCATCAACAAACATGCTTTTCCAACAATCCTACTGCCAACACTAGTGGTTTTCCCAACAACTTTGACATTCCAGCATCCTTGATTATTCAACACCCGTCATATTAACACCCTCCGTCTTCACAACACCTTTACCACAACACCTCTGGCATAACAACAACCCCGTCTGTGTACTGAACATGGATACCTATTCTCTATATTCAGTTGTAATTCTGAAGCCTCTGTCCTGTGGCTCTCATCAACAATGCTCTCAATTCCTAGTTACTTTTTTGTCATTTACCATAAACAGGTTTTTTATTATACTTATTATCACTTAAGTTTTACATACTCAACCACAGATAAACTAAGTCCTATCATCAAAGTTATTATTGTTATTTCTATATACACCATCCTTATCATTCATTACCTTTCATCCTTACTGCTATCCATATTTATATTACCAGAAATTACCTTCACAACTCCTTTAACGAATCAGTTCCTCAACCTCCGTCAAGTGTGAGGCGTTTATTGAAACTTGTCACAACGGATGATGTCTCTCCACCTACCTAACAGTCTTTTAACAACATCGTCACTACAAACTTATATAATACAAAACATTCAATGGTTCATTCCCGTCAACTCTGTGGCACGATTTTTCCTGTTCATAAATATATATATTTTGTAACACTCGTAACAATTAATTCTCTTCGTGAATAAATAATACAATGTAAACAAATCCATTCCCTGTAAACAAACCTTAATCCATTCGTCTCTCTGGTCCACCTCAAACATTGGCTTAAAACCTCTATTACCACACGCGGAGTTAAGTGTATTGCCCCTATATTCTTTTAACCACTGGGGAATATTATGGTTAAGCCACACAGCTCCTGCGTGATTAAAACAAAAACTCTTAGACGTTGTTATTTTAAGTTAAACAGTCGTGTTAATTGAACTATCTAATTGCCAGTTCAGCCGATTTGCGGTATACTTAACTAAATCTATCCCCGAAGAATGTTTAAATAACCAGATGAGCCGGAAGCATCAGGGCACCAGCTGTCCTGTGTGGCATGTAATATTTGCTGCTCAGGGATTATTGCGTATTTTCCTGTGGCTCATAGTGTAGCAAGAGCCTCCACCTAGGTCCTAGAGCCTGGGTTAAACAAACGGTCCATAGCACTTAAGGCTCGGTCCAAGTAAGTATCCCGGAAGAAAAACTTAAATATTGGATTAGCCTAAGTCATATTACATTGGCCTCACTAATTCATTAAATTGTTTGTTACTATTAAAAAAGAGATCATCCCTAAATTGTTAACTGAGACTATTCATTTACGTTGTTTTATTCAAATAGGTAAAGATTTTTGTTATTATGAGAAAACTCTGGTAAGGTAGTGGTGAGGTTATCCAGTATCTCACCACTTTTATTCTGGGTGTAGTCTGGGAGAGAGAGGAAGGCCGTGTTCAGAGTTAGCTTTAAGAGATAGTTGTTTGTTATCCTTTGTTGCTATGCCTTAAATTTCTTATATTTCTGTGTTAAAGGGAAATTACAGTGTTTTAGTTTAATAGTTCCATCCAACTGTGTTTTGTCGATAGGAAAGACACCACCTGGTTTGACTGCCTCTATCTGTAATGAGAGTTGTAGATCATTGTCCCTCCCGTAAGATGCTGGGGACAGTTATGGCATATTGTGTTTTTTCCCGCCTCACCCGGCTATAGTAAAGTTAAAAGGGGAAAAAATTTTCACACGACATTTGAGTTATAATGTGTTATTGACTACAGAGGAGTTCCTTTACACACACTGTTTTACCTTGTACCGTTATGTATGTGTACAGACAGTACTCTCCAGGGTCACCTTGAGTTTTTTTTGTAGAACCTGCTGGCGGCCGCTTGAGAATGTTTTTTGTGGTCTAAGTATTACCACCACAGTAGGATAAACTAGAAGAGAGAAAGAAAGAAAGAAAGAGAGAGAGAGAGAGAGAGGAGGGGGGGGGGTGTTTACAAAGAACTTAGCTGAGGTTTTAAATGTGAAACAGATAGCACTCGCTCCCTGTGGGGTTCGGAAGATAGTCTCTAGCCGTCCAGTGAGCTAACAAGTCAGGGAGCTAATAAGTCCTACATTAGACCCGAAACACGTAAGTTTTTATATGGCTTAACACCCCACTCTACTCAAATATATCACATGCAGTATGTAACGTATGTGATTTGTACTCTGCAGGTTTTGACCGAATAAAGAACATTTGAATCCTACGTGCAAGAGCCTCATTATCCCACAATCACCACGGGCTGTTACACTAAATAACAAGGAAATATATTTCTTATTAATTCGCTTCAAAACAACAAACGCCTCGGTTAGTGCAGTTGAGGCCTTAAAACAGAGTAGAAGTAATGTGTGTGTTTCTCCTTTCACCTTTCCAGTGTTTTTTAAGAGATATGTATATTAGCTGATTCTTAGCCTATGGCCAAAACTTGATCAAAAACGTGAGTACACAAGCAAAGCAGTGAGTAGACCGGACGCACATCACTCCACTGTATACCTGGACGTAACTATAAACACTATGTCCTCTTTCTGGTTTTACGGCGGTGCTCCTCAGAATCTTCTTATCATTGATTTTCCCGCTGACGGAAATTTATGATTCATGTGGTGGCGCTTTGATCCCACCGTCCAGGAGAGACCAGCACAGCACGTTCAGGACCACGAACTAGACACTTTGAAGGGAGAGACTTTATTAACACACCCACCACAGAGGATACAGGGTAATTTGCTGCACATTACATCAGTCACCGGAGACATAGACAAGATCTCAATTAAAATGTCTTAAGCTGTCATAAAAAATTAAGATTTGTGTGTTATAAGTGCGGAGAAAAGCAAACAATAATGTCAAGATTAAAATTTCCTACAATATTCCAGCTTTCCTTCTCTCGAGGTTGCTACAGGTTAGTTTATTTATCATATTGAGAAAGTTCCTTGGTGTAATTCCGTAAGCCTTGTGTAAAGTATTCCTGCTATAATACTTCCCGAGTCTTTTGTGTTTATAACCATCGTTTGACCTGTTTGAAATATCTCCAACATTATATTCCACGTCTTTTTATATGTGAGAATCAGAAATTTTAATCAGGGGCCGTGGATGTTTCTTAATTTAAAGCTAACAAATGCAGTGTGTGTGTGTGTGTGTGTGTGTGTGTGTGTGTGTGTGTGTCAAGCTATACTCCAGTCTATACTTGTATGTAGTTATTCATTGTTCTATTCTTCTCTACCAATTTTATTATCATTACACTCTAATTATTTAATTAACCTTGCTTTCTGGAGTAACAAATCCCAGTTCACATAAAATATTTCTCTCTCTTGGTCATAGAAAACATAAGTAACTCCTAACTTCTACTTCACTTCCTACATCATATCCAGATCATCAATTATTATCAGGATATAAAAAAAAAAAAACTCAAGTGTTCTTTTTCAACTTTATTATCCAAATTAGTTACATGTTATTATATTCCTTCATCTAGAGTTGTGGTTACAGGCGTATAAAACGGTATCATACAAAACTTTTTTTTTATAACCCTCGTGTGGAGATGAACAATGCCGGTGTGTATAATTTGACTTTAGCCCGTCCTCCCGCGGTCACATTACCTCCTGTACTATATGATGAGTCTCCAGCACTATGCACGGCTGACCTCCCACA